>NC_045442.1:92027542-92035268 GCF_002776525.5 Piliocolobus tephrosceles | reverse complement strand
CAGGATATCATCCAGGAGAACTTCCCCAACCTAGCAGGGCAGGCCAACATTCAAATTCAGGAAATACAGAGAACGCCACAAAGATACTCCTCCAGAAGAGCAACTCCAAGACACATAATTGCCAGATTCACCAAAGTTGAAATGAAGGAAAAAATCTTAAGGGCAGCCAGAGAGAATGGACGTGTTACCCACAAAGGGAAGCCCATCAGACTGACAGCAGATCTCTCGGCAGAAACTCTACAAGCCAGAAGAGAGTGGGGGCCAATCTTCAACGTTCTTAAAGAAAAGAATTTTCAACCCAGAATTTCATATCCAGCCAAACTAAGTTTCATAAGTGAAGGAGAAATAAAATTCTTTACAGATAAGCAAATGCTTAGAGATTTGGTCACCACCAGGCCTGCCTTACAAGAGACCCTGAAGGAAGCCCTAAACATGGAAAGGAACAACTGGTACCAGCCATTGCAAAAACACGCCAAAATGTAAAGACCATCGAGGCTAGGAAGAAACTTCATCAACTAATGAGCAAAATAACCAGTTAATATCATAATGGCAGGAACAAGTTCACACATAACAATATTAACCTTAAATGTAAATGGACTAAATGCTCGAACTAAAAGACACAGAATGGCAAACTAGATAAAGAGTCGAGACCCATCAGTCTGCTGTCTTCAGGAGACCCATCTCACATGTAGAGACATACATAGGCTCAAAATAAAGGGATGGAGGAAGATCTACCAAGCAAATGGAGAACAAAAAAAAAAGCAGGGGTTGCAATCCTAGTCTCTGATAAAAGAGACATTAAACCATCAAAGATCAAAAGAGACAAAGAAGGCCATTACATAATGGTAAAGGGATCAATTCAACAGGAAGAGCTAACTATCCTAAATATATATGCACCTAATACAGGAGCACCCAGATTCATAAAGCAAGTCCTTAGAGACTTACAAAGAGACTTAGACTCCCATACAATAATAATGGGAGACTTCAACACTCCACTGTCAACATTAGACAGATCAAGGAGACAGAAAGTTCACAAGGATATCCAGGAATTGAACTCATCTCTGCACCAAGCGGACCTAATAGACATCTATAGAACTCTCCACCCCAAGTCAACAGAATATACATTCTTCTCAGCACCACATCACACTTATTCCAAAATTGACCACATAATTGGAAGTAAAGCACTCCTCAGCAAATGTAAAAGAACAGAAATTATAACAAACTGTCTCTCTGACCACAGTGCAATCAAACTAGAAGTCAGGACTCAGAAAGTCAATGAAAACTGCTCAACTACATAGAAACTGAACAACCTGCTCCTGAATGACTACTGGGTACATAACGAAATGAAAGCAGAAATAAAGATGTTCTTTGAAACCAATGAGAACAAAGATACAACTTACCAGAATCTTCGGGACACATTTAAAGCAGTGTGTAGAGGGAAATTGATAGCACTAAGTGCCCACAAGAGAAAGCAGGAAAGATCTAAAATTGACACCCTAACATCACAATTAAACGAACTAGAGAGGCAAGAGCAAACATATTCAAAAGCTAGCAGAAGGCAAGAAATAACTAAGATCAGAGCAAAACTGAAGGAGATAGAGACACAAAAACCCTCCAAAAAATCAATGAATTCAGGGGTTGTTTTTTTGAAAAGATCAACAAAATTGACAGACCGCTGGCAAGGCTAATAAAGAAGAAAAGAGAGAGGAATCAAATAGATTCAATAAAAACTGATAAAGAGGATATCACCACTGACACCACAGAAATACAAACTACCATCAGAGAATACTATAAACACCTCTACGCTAATCAACTAGAAAATCTAGAAGAAATGGATAATTTCCTGGACACGTACACTCTTCTAAGACTAAGCCAGGAAGAAGTTGAATCCCTGAATTGACCAATAGCAGCCTCTGAAATTGAGGCAACAATTAATAGCCTACCCACCAAAAAAAGCCCAGGACCACATGGATTCACAGCTGAATTCTACCAGAGGTACAAGGAGGAGCTGGTACCATTCCTTCTGAAACTATTCCAATCAATAGAAAAAGAGGGAATCCTCCCTAACTCATTTTATGAGGCCAACATCATCCTGATACCAAAGCCTGGCAGAGACACAACAAAAAAAGAGAATTTTAGACCAATCTCCCTGATGAACATCGATGCAAAAATCCTCAATAAAATACTGGCAAACCGGATTCAGCAGCACATCAAAAAGCTTATCCACCATGATCAAGTGGGCTTCATCCCTGGGATGCAAGGCTGGTTCAACATTCGCAAATCAATCAACGTAATCCAGCATATCAACAGAACCAAAGACAAGAACCACATGATTATCTCAATAGATGCAGAAAAGGCTTTTGACAAAATTCAACAGCCCTTCATGCTAAAAACGCTCAACAAATTCGGTATTGATGGAACGTACCTCAAAATAATAAGAGCTATTTATGACAAACCCACAGCTAATATCATACTGAATGGGCAAAAACTGGAAAAGTTCCCTTTGAAAACTGGCACAAGACAGGGATGCCCTCTCTCACCACTCCTATTCAACATAGTGTTGGAAGTTCTGGCTAGGGCAATCAGGCAAGAGAAAGAAATCAAGGGTATTCAGTTAGGAAAAGAAGAAGTCAAATTGTCCCTGTTTGCAGATGACATGATTGTGTATTTAGAAAACCCCATCGTCTCAGCCCAAAATCTTCTTAAGCTGATAAGCAACTTCAGCAAAGTCTCAGGATACAAAATTAATGTGCAAAAATCACAAGCATTCTTATACACCAGTAACAGACAAGCAGAGAGCCAAATCAGGAATGAACTTCCATTCACAATTGCTTCAAAGAGAATCAAATACCTAGGAATTCAACTTACAAGGGATGTAAAGGACCTCTTCAAGGAGAACTACAAACCACTGCTCAGTGAAATCAAAGAGGACACAAACAAATGGAGGAACATACCATGCTCATGGATAGGAAGAATCAATATCGTGAAAATGGCCATCCTGCCCAAGGTTATTTATAGATTCAGTGCCATCCCCATCAAGCTACCAATGAGTTTCTTCACCGAATTGGAAAAAACTGCTTTAAAGTTCATATGGAACCAAAAAAGAGCCCGCATTGCCAAGACAATCCTAAGTCAAAAGGACAAAGCCGGAGGCGTCACGCTACCTGACTTCAAACTATACTACAAGGCTACAGTAACCAAAACAGCATGGTACTGGTACCAAAACAGAGATATAGACCAATGGAACAGAACGGAGTCCTCAGAAATAATACCACACATCTACAGCTATCTGATCTTTGACAAACCTGACAAAAACAAGAAATGGGGAAAGGATTCCCTATTTAATAAATGGTGCTGGGAAAATTGGCTAGCCATAAGTAGAAAGCTGAAACTGGATCCTTTCCTTACTCCTTATATGAAGATTAATTCAAGATGGATTAGAGACTTCAATGTTAGACCTAATACCATAAAAACCCTAGAAGAAAATCTAGGTAGTACCATTCAGGACATAGGCATGGGCAAGGACTTCATGTCAAAAACACCAAAAGCAACGGCAGCAAAAGCCAAAATTGACAAATGGGATCTCATTAAACTGAAGAGCTTCTGCACAGCAAAAGACAAACTAAATATTCTTAAGTAAAAACTAGAAAGAAGCTACTTGTGAAACTGATTTGTGATATGTGGATTCATTTCATAGAGATAAACCTTACTTTTGTTTCAGCAGTTTAGAAACTTTTTTGTGGAGTCTGCAAAAGAACATTTGGGAGCCCATTGAGGCCTATTATGACAAACCGAATATCCCAAGACTAAAACTAGAAAGAAACTAACTGAAAAACTGCTTTTGGATGCGTGAATTCGTCTCACAGAGTTAAACTTTTTTTTTTCATATAACTGGTTGGAAACACGGTTTTTGTAGAATCTTTTACAGAACATTTGGGAAGTGAATGAGGCCTAAGGTGACACACAGAATATCCCCAGATAAAAACCAGAAAGAATAGATATGTAAAACTTCCTTGTGATGTCTCCATTCATCTCACAAAGTTAAAACTTTCCTTTATTTCCACAGTTTGGAAACACTGTTTTTGTAGAATCTACAAAGGGACATTTGGTAGCTCATTGAGGCATATGATGACAAACCAAATATCTCCAGATAAAAACTAGAAAGAAGCTAGTTTTGAAATTGCTTTGTGATGTGTGGATACATCTCACAGAGTTACACCTTTATTTTTATTTATCAGACTAGAATCATTTTTGTGTAGAATCTGCAAAGGAACATTTTGGAGCTCATTGAGGCTTATGGTGACAATGGAATATCCCCAGATTAAAAATAGAAAGAAGTTAACAGAGAAACTGTTTTTGGATGTGTGGATTCATCTCACAGAGTTAATCCTTTCTATTGATTCAGGAGTTTTGTAACACTTTTTGTAGAATCTACCAAAGGACATTTGGGAGCTCGTTGGGGATTGAGGCCTATGGTGAAAAAGCAAATACCCCAGATAAAAACTGGAAAGAGGCTCTCTGTGAAACTGCCTTGTGATGTGAGGATTCATCTCACAGAGTTAAAGCTTTCTTTTGATTCAGTATGTTGTAAGCAGTCCTTTTGTATAATCTGTGAAGGGACATTTGGGAGCACATTGAGGCCTATGGTGACAAACAGAATATACCCAGATAAAAACTAGAAGGAAGTTATCTGAGAATCTGCTTCAGAATGTGTGGATTCATCTCACAGAAATAAACATTTCTTTTGATTCAGCAGGTTTAAAACAGTTTTTTGTAGAACATGTGAAGGAACATTTGAGAGCCCTTTGAGGCCTATGGTGACAACCTGAATATTCGCATGTAAAAGCTAGAAAGAAGCTATCCGTGAAACAGATTTGTGATGTGTGGAATCATCTTACACAGTTAAATCTTCCTTTTTGATTTGGCAGTTTGGAAAACACTGTTTTTATAGAATCTGCAAAGAAATATTTGGAAGCTTATTGAAGCCTATGGTGAAAAAGTAAATCTCCCTAGATAAAAACTAGAAAGAAGCTATCTGAAACTGCTTTGTGATGTAAGCATTCATCTCACAGAGTTAAACCTTTTTTTAGATGTAACAGTTCAGAAACACCATTTTTGTAGAATCTACAAAGAGACATTTGGGAGATTATTGAGACCTATAATTAAAAAGCAAATATCACCAGATAAAAACTGTATAGAAGCTATTTGTGAAACCGTTTTGTGATATTTGGATTAATCTGACCAATTTAAACCTGCCTATAGTAGGTTTGGAAATACTGTTTGGAATAGCAAACAAATAGCAGTTTGGAAATAGCAGTTTCCAAATAGCAGTTTGGAAATACTGTTTTTGTAGATTCTGTGAGAGAACAGTTGGGATCTTATTGAGGCTGATGGTGAAAAAGTGAATATCCAACAATAAAAACTAGAAATTTTTATCTGTGAAACTGCTTGTTAATGTGTGGAATCATCTCAGAGAGATAAACCTTTCTTTTGATTCAGCAAGTCATAAATACTCCTTTTGTAGAATCAGCAAAGGGACATTTGGGAGAGCATTGAGAACTATGGTGAAAAAGCAAATATCTCAAGATTAAAATGAGAAAGAACCTATCTGTGAAACTCCTTTATGATGTTTGGATTCATCTCATAGAGTTAAACATTTCTTTTGATTCAGCCGTTTATAAACACTGTTTTTGTAGAATCTATGAAGGGGCATTTTGGGAGCTCATTAAGTCCTATGGTGCAAAAGCAAATATCCCCAGATAAAAACCAGAAAGAAGCTATCTGTGAGACTGGTTCATGTGGATTCACCTCACAGGATTCAACTTTTTTAATTCAGCAGTTTGGAAGCAATGTTTTTTAGAATCTGAGAAGGAATATTTGGGAACTTACCGAGGCCAATGGAGAAAAAAGTGAATATCCCAAGATAATAACTAAAAATAAGTTATCTCAGAAAATGTTTTGTGATACGCTGATTCATTTCACAGAGATGAATGAACTTTCCTTTCATTCAGCAAATTGGAAACAGTCCTTTTGTAGAATCTGTGTAGGGACATTTTGGAGTGCATTGAGGCCTATGGTGACAGATTACCACCAGATGAGAACTGAAAAGAAGCGATCTGTAAAACTGCTTGGTGATGTATAGATTCATCTCATGGAGTTAAACATTTCTATTGATTCAGAAGCTCAGAAACACTGTTTTTGTAGAATTTGCAAAGGGATATTTTGTAATACATTGAGGTCTACGGTGACAAATCTAATATCCCCATATAAAAACTAGAAAGAAGCTGTCTGTGAAATTGGTTTGTAATGTGTGGATTCCTCTCTCAAAGTTAAGTCTTTTTTTTGATACAGCAGTTTGAAAATATTCTTTCTGTAGAATCTGTGAAGGAACATTTGAGAGCTCATTGAGGCCTATGGTGAAAAAGCAAATATCCCCAGATAAAAACTAGGAAGACGCTATCTTTAAAACTGCTTTGTGCTCTGTGGATTCATCTCACAGATTTAAATGTTTCTTTTGATTCAGAAGTTTGGAAACAGTTTTTGTAGAATCTTCGAAGGGACTACTGGGAGCACATTGAGGCCTAAGGTGAAAAAGCAAATATTCCCAGATAAAAACTAGAAATAAGTTTTCTGTGAAACTGCTTTATCACGTGTGGATTCATCTCACAAAGTTAAACCTTTCTTTGGATTCAACAGTTGGGATTCACTGACGCCTATGGGGGAAGAATAAAAAATACACAGATAAAAACGAGAAAAAAAAATAGAAGCTATCTGTGAAACTGCTTTATCATGTGTGGATTGGTCTCACAGAGTTAAACCATTCTTTTGATTCAGCAGGTTAGAAACAGTTTTTTTATAGAAGCTGTGAAGAAACATTTGGGAGTACATTGAGGGCTATGGTGACAAAGTGAATATCACCACATAAAAATAGAAGGAAGTCATCCATGAAACTACTTTGTTATATGTGGATTCATCTCACTTAACTGTACCTTTCTTTTTAACTCAGCAATTTGAAAACACTGTTTCTTTTAGAAGCCAAGAAGGGACATTTTGGAGCTCCTTGAGGCCTGTGGTGATAAATGAATATCCCCAGATAAATACTAGAAAGAGGCTCTCTGTGAAACTACTTTGGTATGTATGGATTTATCTCACAGCATTAAGCCTTTCTTTGGATTCAGCAGTTGGGAAACATGATTTTGTAGAATCTGCAAAGGGACATTTTCTAGCACACTGAGACCTATGCTGACAAACAAAATATTCCCAGCTAAAAACTAGAAAAATGTATCAGTTAAGCTACTTTGTGATGTGTGGATTCACCTCACAGAGTTAAGTCTTTCTATGATTAAGCAGTTTGAAAACACTCTTTTTGTAGAATATCCAAAAGGACATTTGGGAGCTCATTGAGGCCTATGGTGAAAAAGTGAATATCCTCAGAAAAAAATTAAAAGAAAGTATCTGTGAAACTGCTTTGTGATATGTGGATTCCTCTCACAGAGACAAACCTTTCTTTTGATTCAGCAGGTTGGAAACAGTCCTTTTGTAGAATCTGGAAAGGGATATTTGGGAGTGCCTTGAGGCCTATTGTGAAAAACTGAATATCCCAAGATAAAAACCAAAAAGAAATTATTTGTGAAACTGCTTTGTGATGTGTGGATTCATCTCAAAGAGTTAAACCATTCTTTTGATTCAGCAGTTTGGAAACACTGTTTTTGTAGAATCCACAAAT
>NC_045442.1:91998026-92027532 GCF_002776525.5 Piliocolobus tephrosceles | reverse complement strand
AGATAAACCTTTTTTAAAATTGTTTTTGATTCAGCAGTTTGGAAACATTGTTTTTGTGGAATCTACTTAGCGACAGACATTTGGGAGCTTATTGAGGCCTGTGGTGTAAAAGCAAATATTCCCAGATAAATACTAGAAAGAAGCTGTCTGTGAAGCTACTTTGTGATATTTGGATTGATCTCACAGTGTTAAACCATTCTTTTGATCCCGCAGGTTGGAAACAGTCCTTCTGTAGAATTTGCAAAGGGACATTAGAGGGTGCATTGAGGCCTATTTTGAAAAAGAGAATATACCCAGATAAAAACTAGAAAGAAGTTATCAGTGAAACTGCTTTACGGTGAGTGGATTCATTCCACAGAAATAAACCTCTCTTTTGTTCAGCTGTTTGGAAACCCTGTTTTTGCAGAATCTGCGAAGGGACACTTGGGAGTTTAATGGAGCCTATGGTGGATAAGCAAACATTTTCAGATAAAAACTAGAAAGAAGCTATCTGTGAAACTGCTTGGTGATGTGTGGATTCACCTCACAGAGTTAAACCTTTCTTTTGATTCAGCAGTTTGGGAAAAGTTATTTTCTAGAATCTGTGAAGGGACATTTGGAAGCTCATTGAGATCTATGGTGAAAAAGCAAATATCCCCAGATAAAAATTAGAAAGAATCTATCTGGAAAATGCTTGTGATGTGTGGATCCTTCTCACAGAGTTAAACCTTTCTTTGGATTAAGCAGACTGGACAGTCCTTTTGTAGCATCTTCGAATGGACATTTGGGAGTCCATTGAGGCCAATGATGACAAACCAAATATCCCAAGATAAAAACTAGAAAAAAGTTATCTTTCAAACTACTTTATGATGTGTGGAATGATCTCACAGAGTTAAACCCTTCTTTTGATTCAACAGATTAAAAACACTGTTTTTGCAATATCTGCAAAGCTATGTTTGGGAGTGCATTTAGATCTATGTTGAAAAAGTGAGTAATGCCAGATAAAAACCTGAATGAAGCTATCTTTGAAACTGCTTTATGATGTGTGGATTCATCTCACAGTGTTAAGCCTTTCTTTAGCTTCAACAGTTTGGAAACACTGTTTTTGTAGTTTATTCAAGGGGACATTTGGGAGCTCATTGAGGCCTATAGTGAAACAGAAAGTATCCTTAGATAAAAAGTAGAAATAAGCTATCTGTGAAAGTGCTTTGTGATGTGTGGATTCAACTCACAGAGTTAAACATTTCTTTTGATTAAGGAGTTTGGAAATATTGGTTTTGTAGAATCTGAGAAGGGACATTTGGAAGCTCATTGAGGCCTCTGGTGAAAAAGTCAGTATCCCCATAAAAATACTAGAAAGAAGCTATCTATTTTCCACTTGTTGTATCCAAAGAAATTTCATTTGTAGACTCTGTGAAGGGACATTTCCGGGTGCATTGAGGACTATGGTGACAAAGAGAATATTCCCAGATAAAAATTAGAAAGACGTTTTCTGTGAAACTGCTTGTGCTTTGTGGATTCACCTCACAGGGTTAAACCTTTCTTTTGATTCAGCAGGTTGGAAACAGTCCTTTTGTAGAATATGCAAAGGGATATTTGAGAGTGCATTGAGGCCTATTTTGACAAACAGAATATTCACAGATAAAAACTATGAAGAAGCTATCTGTTAACCCGCTCTTTGATGTGTGGATTTATTTCACAGAATTAAACATTTCTTTTGACATGACAGTTTGGAAACACTGCTTTTGTAGGATCTCCCAAGGGGTATGAGAGCACACTGAGGCCCAAGGTGAAAAAGCAAATATCCTCAGATAAAAACTAGAAAGAAGGTGTTTGTGAAACTGCTTTCTGATGTGTGGATTCATCTCAGAGAGACAAATCTTTCTTTTTATTCAGGAGCTTGGAAACACTGTTTTTGTAGAATCTGCGTAGGGACATTTGAGAGCTCCTTGAGGCCTATGATTAAAAAGTGAATATTCTCAGATAAAAACTAGAAAGAAATTATCTGTGAAACTCCTTTGTGATGTGTGGATTCAACTCACAGCCTTAAACCTTTCCATAGATTCAGCAGGTTGGAAATAGTACTTTCGTAGAATCTGTGGAGGGTCATTTGGAATTGCATTGAGGTCCATGGTGAAAAACTGAATATCCCCAGACAAAAACTAGAAAGAAGTTATCTGTGATACTACTTTGTTATGTGTGGATTGATCTCACAGAGTTAAACTTGTCTTTTGATGCAGCAGTTCGGAAACACTGTTTTTGTAGGTTCTGTGAATGGATATTAAGGATCGCATTGCGGCCTATGGTGAAAACGTGAATATCTTCAGATAAAAACTAGAAGGAAGCTATATGTTAAACTGTTTTGTGATGTGTGGATAAATCTCACAGAGTTTTACTGTTCTTTTGATTCAACTGTTTGGAAACATTGTTTTGTAGAATCAGCAAAGGGACATTTGAGATCTCACTGAGGCCTATGTGAAAAAGTGAACATTCCCAGATAAAAATTAGTAAGATGTTACCTGTGAAAATGTTTTCTGATATGTGGATTCAATTCACACAGTTAAAACTTTCTTTTGATTCAGCACTTTGAAATACTGTTTCTGTAGAACTTGTGAAGGGACTTTTGGGAGCTTATTGACCCGTATGGTGAAAAAGGGAATATCCACAGATAAATACTAGAAAGAAGCTATTTGTGAAACTGCTTTGTGATGTGTGGATTCATCTCACAGAGTTAAATCTTTCTTTTCATTCAGCAGGTTGGAAACAGTCCTTAGTAAAATCTGTGAAGGGACTTTTGGGAATGCATTGAAAACTATGGTGAAAAAGCGAATATCCCCAGATAAAATGTAAAAAGAAGCTATCTTTGAAACTGCTTTGTGATGTGTGGATTCATCTCAAAAAGTTAAACATTAATTTTGATTCAGCAGTTTGGAAGCACTGTTTTTCTACAATATGCAAAGGGACATTTGAGAATGCATTGAGGCCTATTGTGAAAAAGCGAATATCTCCTGATAAAAACTAGAAAGAAGATGTCTGTGAAACCGTTTTGTGACGTTTGGATTCATCTCACAGAGGTAAACTTTCTTTTGATTTAGCAGTATGGAAACACTGTTTTTGTAGAATCTGTGAAGGGACATTTGGAGCTCTTTGAGGCCTATGGTGAAAAAGCAAATATATCCAGATAAAAACTAGAGAGAAGTTATTTGTGAAACTGTTTTGTGATGTGTGGATTCTTCCCACAGAAATAAACTTTTCTTTTGATATAACAGTTTGGAAACACTGTTTTTGTAGAATCTGTGAAGGGACATTGGGGAGTTCACTGAGGCCTATTGTGAAAAATGGAATATCCCCACATAAAAACTAGAAAGAAACTGTATGTGAAACTGCTTTGTAATGTGTGTATTCATCTCACAGAGTTAAATCTGTGAGCTCATTGAGGTTGACAGTGAAAAATTGAATATATCCTCAGAAAAAAACTGATTGTAGAATCTATGAAAGGGCATTTGGGAAAGTATTGAGGTCAATGGTGAAAAAGAAAACATCCCCAGAAAAGAAACTAGGAAGAAGCTATCTTTGAAACTGCTTTGTGATGTGCAGATTCATCTCACTTAGTTAAATGTTTTTATGATACAGCAGTTTGAAAACACTGTTTTTGTACAATCTGTGAAGGGACATTTGGAAGCTGATTGAGGCCTAGTGTAAGAAAGCAAATATTCACAGATAAAAACTAGAAATATGCAATGTGTTAAACTGCTTTGTGATGTGTGGATTCATCTCAGAGAGTTAAACCTTTCTTTTGATTCATCAGTTTGGAGACACTGTTTTTGAAGAATCTGTGAAGGAACACTTGGGAGCTCATAGAAGCCTACAGTGAAAAAGTGAATATCCCTTGATAAATACTAGAATGAACATATCTGTGAATCTGCTTTTTGATGTGTGGACTCATCTCACAGAGTTAAACTTTTTATTTTATTATTCAGCAAGTTGCAATCAGTCCTTTCGTAGAATCTGCAAAAGTGACATTAGGTCACTTGACATTAGGTCATTGACGTCTATAAATATAAACAGAATATCCCCAGAAAAAAAACTAATAGAAAGCTATCTGTGAACCTGCTTTCTGATGTGTCGCTTCACCTCATAGAGTTAAACTTTCCTTTGATACAGCAGTTCGGAAGCATTGTTTTTGTAGCATCTGTGAAGGGATATTTAAGAGTACATTGAGTTCTATGGTGAAAACGTGACTATCCTTAGATTAAAACTAGAGAGAAAGTATTTGTGAAACTTCTTTGTGATGTGTGGATTCTTCTCACAGAGTTAAACCTTTTCTTTTGATTCAGTAGTTTGGAAACACTGTTTTTGTACAATCTTCAAGGGGACATTTGGGAGCTCATTGAGGCCTATGTTGAAAAAGCGAATATCCCGAGGTAAAAACTAGAAAGAAGTTATTTGTGAAATTGCTTTGTGATGTGTGGATTCTTCTCATAGAGACTAACCTTTATTTTGTTTTATCAGGAGGAACACAAATCCTTTTGTAGAATCTGCAAAGGGATATTTGGAAGCCCATTGAGGCCTATGGTGACAGAATATTTCCTGGTATATTTCTAGGTAAAAACTAGAAAGAAGCGATTTGTGAAATTGCTTTGTGAAATGTGGATTCATCCTACAATTAAACCTTTCTTTTGATTCAGCAGTTTGGAGACACTCTTTTTGTAAAATCTGTGAAGGGACATTTGGGAGCTCTTTGTGGCTTATGGCTAAAAAGCGAGTGTAAGCAGAAAAAAAAAAAACTAGAAAGAAGCTATCTGTGAAACTGCTTTGTGATTTGTGTATTTATCTCACAGAGTTAAACCTTTCTTTTAATTCAGCAGGTTGCAATCATCCTTTTGTAGAATCTGTGAAGGGACATTTTGTAGCACATTGAGGCCTATGGTGACAAACAGAATATCCCTAGACATTAACTAGAAGAAAGCTATCTGTGAAACTGCTTTGTGATGTGTGGATTCATCTAAAAAAGTTAAGCCTTTCTTTGATACAGCAGCTTAGAACATTGTTTTTGTAGTATCTGCAAAGGAATACCTAACAATGCACTGAGATTTATGGTGAAAAAGCGAATATATGACAGAAAAACTAGAAAGAAGCTATTTCTGAAACTGCTTTGTTATGTGGGGATTCTTCTCACAAAGGTAAACCTTTTTTTTCATTCAGCGATTTGGAACTTTTCTTTGTAGAATCTGTGACGTGACATTTGGGAGCTCATTTAGGCTTATCGTGAAAAAGTGAATATCCCCAGATAATACTAGAAAAAAGCTGTCTGTGAAACTTGAATGTGATGTGTGGATTAATCTCAGAGAGTTAAACTTTCTTTTGATTCAGCACTTTGGAAACACTGTTTTTACATAATCTGCAAAGGAATATTTGTGTACTCATTGAGGCCTATGGTGAAAAAGCAAATACCCTCCTATAAAAACTAGAAAGAAGGTATCTGTGAAACCACTTCGTGATGTGTGGATTATTCTCACAGATAAAAACCTTTCTTTCATTTAGTAGGTTGTAAACGATCCTTTTGTAGAATCTGCAAAAGGAGTTTTGGGAGCACATTGAGGCCTATGGTGACAAACCAAATATTCCCAGATAAAAACTAAAAAGAAGCTATCTGTAAAACTGCTTTGTGATGTGTTGACTCATATCACAGAGTTAAACATTTCTTTTTCTTCAGCAGTTGGAAACAGTCCTTTTGTAGAAATAATCTATCTGTGAAACTGCTTAGTGATGTGTGGATTCATCTAACTGGGTTAAACCTTTCTTTTGATTCAGCAGTTTCGAAACATTTTTTGTAGAATTTCTGAAGGGACACTTGGGAGCTCTTTGAGAGCTATGGTAAAAAGGGGGAATATTCACAGATAAAAACTTAAAAGAAGCTATCTGTGAAATTGCTCTGTGATGTGTGGATTGATCTCACAGAGTTAAACCTTTCTTTTGATTTAGTATGTTGAAAACCAACTTTTGCAGAATCTGCAAAGTGACATTTGGGAGCTCATTGAGGCCTATAGTTACAAACTAAATATCCCCACATAAAAACTAGAAAGAAGTTATTTGTGAAACTGCTTTGTGATTTGTGGATTCTATCCATAGAGTTAAACCTTTCTTTTGATTCAGCAGGTTGCATTCAGTCTTTTGTAGAATCTGCGAAAGGACACTTTATATAACATTGAGAACTATGGTGACAAACAAAATATCCCCAGATAAAAGCTATAAATAAGTTATCTGGAAAACTTCTTTGTGATGTGTAGATTCATTTCACAGTGTTCAAACTTTCTTTGGATTCAGCAGTTTGGAAACACAGTTTTTGTAGAATCTGCAAAGGGACATTTGGGAGCTCATTGAGGCCTATGGTGAAAAAGCCATTACCCGCAGATAAAACTAGAAATAAGCTATCTGGGAAACTGGTTTGTGATGTGTGGATTCATCTCACAGAGTCAAACCTTTATTTTGATTCAGCTGTTTGGAAACAATGTTTTTGTAGAATGTGCAAAGGGACATTTAGGAGGTCATTGAGTCCTATGGTGACAAAGCAAATATCCCCCTATAAAAAGTAGAAAGAAGCTATCTGTGAAACTGTTTTCTGATGTGTGGATTCATCTCACAGAGTTAAAACTTTCTTTTGATTCCACAGTTTGGAAACACTGTTTTTGTAGAATCTGTGAAGGGACATTTGGGAGCTTATTGAGGTCTTCAGTGAAAAGGAGAATATCCCCGATAAAAACTAGAAAGAAGCTATCTGTGAAACTGCTCTGTGATGTGTGGATTCTTCACACAGAGATAAATCTTTCTTTTGATTTAGCAAGTTGCAAACTGTCCTTTTCTAGAACCTGGGAAGGGACATTTTGCAGCACATTGAGGTCTATGGAGCCAATCAGAATACCCCAGATGAAAACTAGAAAGAAGTTATCTTTGAAACTGCTTTGTGATATGTGGATTCATCTCACAGAGTTAAACCTTTCTTTTATACAGCAGTTTGGAAACCCTGCTTTTGTAGAATCTGTGAAGTGATATTTAAATGTGCTTTGAGGCTTATAGTGGAAAAAGGAATATCCTGGATAAAAACTAGAAAGAAGCTATCTTTGAAACTGCTTTGTGACGTGTGGATCCATCTCACAGAGTTAAACATTTCTTTTGATTCAGCAGGTTAAAAGCACTGTTTTTGTTGAACCTGTGAAGAGACATTTGGGAGTGCTTTGAGGCCCATGATCCAAAAGCAAATATCCCCAGATTAAAAACTGGAAAGAAGCTCTCTGTTAAACTACATTATGATGCGTGTATGCATCTTACAGTATTAAGCCTTCTTTATGATTCAACAGTTTGGAAACACTAATTTTGTACAATCTGGGAAGGGACATTTGGGAGTTCATTGAGGCCTACAATGAAAAAGAAAATATCATCAGATAATAATTGGAAATAAGTTATTTGTGAAACTGCTTTTTCACGTGTGGATTCATCTCACAGAGTTAAACTTTTCTTTTGACTCTGCAGTTTGGAAACATTGTTTTTGCTTTTGTAAAACCTTTCTTTTAATCAGAAGATTGTGATCAGTCTTTTTGAAGAATCTGTAAGAGACATTTTATAACACAGTGAGACCTAGGTTGACAAACAGAATATCCCCAGATAAAAACGAGAAAGAAGTTGTCCATTAGACTGCTTTTCCACCTGTGAACTAGTCTCACAGAATTAATCTTTTCTTTTGACTCTGCAGTTTTTAATTACTGTTTTTGAATAATCTGTGAAGGGACATTTTGTAGTGCATTGAGGCCTATGGTGAAAAAGCAAATATTTCCTCACAAAAACTAGTAAGAATCTATCTGTGAAAATGCTTTGTGATGTGTGGATTCATCTCACGAGTTAAATATTTGCTTGGTTTCAGCAGGCTGGAAACACTGTTTAACAAAGTTAAATTTGGGAGCTCATTGTGGACTATTTTGAAAAAGCAAGTATCACCAGATAAAAACTAGAAAGAAGTTATTTGTGAAACTGCTTTGTGATGTGTGGATTCATCTCATGGAGTTGAACTTTTCTTTTGTTTCAGCAGTTAAAAAAACTGTTTTTGTAGAATCTGTGAGGGTACATTTGGGAGCTCATTGAGGCCTATGGTGGAAAAAAATCCTCAGATAAAAACAAGAAAGAAATTATTTCTGAAACTGTTTTGTGATGTGTGGATTCTACTCACAGACTTAAGTCTTTGTTTTGATTCAGCAGGTTGCAATCAGCCCTTTTGTAGAATCTGTAAGGGACATTTTGTAGCACAAGGAGTCCTAAGGTGACAAACAGAATATTCCCAGATAAAAACAAGAAAGTAGCAATCTGTGAAACTGCTTTGTGATATGTGGATTCATCTTATAGCATTAAGGTTGTCTTTTGATTAAGCAGTTTGGAAATACTCTTTCTGTAGATTCTGCAAAGGAACATTTTGGAGTTCATCGAGACTCATGGTGAAAAAGCAGTTATCTCCCAATAAAAACTAGAAAAAAGGTATCTGTGAAACTGCTCTGTGATGTGTGGTTTCATCTCATAGAGTTAAACATTTCTTTTGATTCAGAAATTTGCAAACAATGATTTTTAGATTCTGGGGAGGGACATTTCGGAGCTCTTTGAGGCCTACGGTGAAAAAGAACATTCTCAGATAAAAACTAGAAAGGAGTTATCTGTGAAACTGCTTCCAGTATTTTGATTTATCTCACAGAAGTATACATTTCTTTGCATTCAGCAAGTTGGAAACAGTCTTTTTATAGAATCTGCAAAGGGACATTGTTAGGTGCATTGAGGTTTATGGTGAAAAAACAAATATCTCTGATAAACCCTAGAAGGAATCTGTGAAACTGCTTTGTAATGTGTGGTTTCATCTCACAGAGTTAAACCTTGCCTTTGATTCAGCAAGTTAGAAAGTTTTTGTTTGTTTGTTTGTTTGTTTGTTTGTTTGTTTTTGTAGAATCTGTGAAGGAACATTTGGGAGTGCTTTGAGAGCTATTGTGATAAACAGAATATCCCCAGACAAAAACTAGATAGAAACTATTTGTGAAACTGCTTTGTGATGTGTAGATTCATTTCACAGTGTTAAACCTTTGTTTTGATTCAGCAGTTTGGAAACACTGTTTCTGTAGATTCTGAGAAGTCATATTTAAGAGGGTATCGAGGACTATGGTGAAAAAGCAAATATCCTTAGATAAAAACTAGAAACAAGCTATCTGTGAAACTGCTTTGTGATGTATGGATTCATCTCACAGTGTTAAAATTTTCTTTTGCTTCAGCGGTTTGAAAACACTGTTGTTGTAGAATCTGCAAAGGGACATTTGGAAGTTCATTGAGGCCTATGGAGAAAAAGCAAATATCCCCAAGTAAAAACAAGAAAGAAGTTATTTGTGAAATTGCTTTGTAATGTGTGCACTCTAATCACAGAATTAAACCTTTCTTTTGATTCAGCATGTTGCGATCAGACCTTTTGTAGAAACTGCAAACGTTCATTTGGTTACACATTGAGGCCTATGGTGACAATCCGAATATCCCCAGATAAAAACTAAAAAGAAGCTAACTGTGAAACTGCTTTGTGATGTGTGGATTCATCTCACAAAGTTAAACCTTTCTTTTCATACAGCAGCTTGGAAACACCGTTTTTATAGATTCTGAAAAGGGATATTTAAGAGCGCATTGAGGCCTAAGACAAAAAAGCCAATATCCACAGATAAAAACTAGAAAGAAGCTATCTGTGAAACTGTTTTGTAACGTGTGGATTCATCTCACAGTGTTAAACCTTTCTTTTGATTCAGCAGTTCAGAAACACTATTATTGTAGAATCTGTGAAGGGACTTTTGGAGTTCATTGAGGTCCATGGTGAAAAAGCGAGTATCACCCAATAAGAACTAAAAAGAAAGTGTTTGTGAAAGTGCTTTTTGTTTTGTGGATTCGTCTCACAGAGGCAAACCTTTGTTTTGATTCAGCAGTTTGGAAACAATGTTTTTTAGATTCTGGGAAGGGACATTATGGAGTGCATTGAGGACTATAGAGAAAAAACAAATATCCCCAGAGAGATACTAGGAAGAAGCTATCTGTGAAACTGCTCTGTGATGTATAGATAAATCTCACATAATCAAACCTTTCTTTTGATTCAGCAGGTTGGAAACTGTCTGTTTGTAGAATCTGTGAAGGGACAATTCGGAGTTCATTGAGGCCTATGGTGAAAAAGTGATTATCCACAAATAAATACTAGAAAGAAGCTATCTGTGAAACTGCTTTGTGATGTGTGGATTCATCTCACAATGTTAAACAATTCTTTCGATTCAGCAAGTTGGAAACACTCCTTTTGTAGAGTATTCGAAGGGACATTTGCAATTGCACTGAGGACTAATGTGACAAACTGAATATCCCTAGATAACAATTAAAGAGAAGCTATCTGTGAAACTGCTTTGTGATGGGTGGATTCAACTCACAGAGTTAAACCTTTCTTTTGATTCGTCAGTTCTGAAACATAGTTTTTGCAGAATCTGTGAGGGGACATTTGGGAGCTCATTGAGGCCTATGGTGAAAAGGGGAATATCCCCAGATAAAATTAGAAAGAAGTTATTTGTGAAACTGCTTTTTGATGTTTGGATTCTTCTCACATACGTAAACCTTTCCTTTTATTCAGCAGGTTGCAATCAGTCCTATTGTAGAATCTGTGAAGGGACATTTTGTAGTACATTGAGGCCTGTAGTGACAAACCAAATATCCCCAGATAAAAACTTGAAAGGCGCTATTTGTGAAACTGCTTTGTGATGTGTGGATTCATCTCACAGGGTTAAACCTTTCTTTTGATGCAGCAGTTTGGAAGCACTGTCTTTTTTTTTTTTTTTTTTTTTTTTTTTTTTACAATCAGTGATGGGATATTTAAGAGCACATTGAGGACTGTGCTGGAAAAGTGAATATTTCAAGATAAAAAGTAGAAAAAAGGTATCTTTGAAATTGCTTTGTGAAGTGTGGATTCATCTCAAATAGTTAAACTTTCCTTTATGTTCAGCAGTTTGGAAAAATCTTTTTTGAACCATCTGTGAAGGGACATTTGGGAGCTCATTGAGACCTATGGTGAAAAAGGAAATAACCCATGGTAAAAACTACAAAGAAGGTATCTGTGAAACTGCTTTGTGATGTGTAGATTCATCTCCTAGAATTAAACTTATTTTTTGATTTAGCAATTTGGAAAAAAAATGTTTTTGTAGAATCTGGGAAGGGACATTTGGGAGCTCATTGAGGTCTACAGTAAAAAAGTTAATATCTCCAGGTAAAAACTAAAAGGAACCAATCTGTGAAACTGTTTTGTGATGTGTGGATTCATCTCAACGAGTTAAACCATTCTTTATATTCAACAGTTTGGAGACACTTTTTTTCTATGATCTGTGAAGGGACATTTAGGAATACATTGAGGCCTATGTTGGAAAAGTGATTATCCCACGATAAATACTAGAATGAAGCTATCTGTGAAACTGCTGTGAGGTGTGGGTTCATCTCACAGAGTTAAACCTTTCTTTAGATTCAGCAAGTTGGAAACTGTCCTTTTGCAGAATCTGTGAAGGGACATTTGGGAGTGCATTGAGGATTATTTTGACAAACGGAATATCCTCAGATAAATACTATAAAGAAGTTATCTGTGAAACTGTTTTGAGATGTGTGGATTCATCTCACATAGTTAAACCTTTCTTTGGATTCTGTAGTTGAGAAACAGTGTTTTCATAGAAACAGCAAAGGGACATTTTGTAGCTCATTGAGGCCTACAGTGAACAAGCAAATATCCCCAGATAAAAACTAGAAAGAAGTTATTTGTCAAACTGCTATGTGACGTGTGGATTCTTCTCAATAGTTAAACACTTCCTATGATTCAGCAGGTTGCAGGCAGTCCTTTTTTAGAATCTACAAAGGGACATTTTGTAGTACATTGAGGCATATAGTGACAAACCAAATATCCCCAGATAGAAACTAGAAAGAGACTGTCTGTGAAACTGATTTGTGGTGCGTGGATTCACCTTACAGAGATAAACCTTTCTTTTGATACAGCAGTTTGGAAACACTGTTTTTGTAGAATCTGTGAAGGGTTATTTAAGAGCACATTGAGGGCTATGGTCAAAAAGTGAATATCCCCATATAAAAACTAGATTGAAGCTATCTGTGAAACTGCTTTGTGATGTGTGGATTCAACTCACAGAGGTAAATCTTTCTTTTGGTTCAGCAGTTTGCAAACAGTGTTTTTGTAGAATCAGTGAAGGAACAATTGGGAGCTCAATGAACCCTATGGTGAAACAGCAAATATCCCCAGATAAAAACTAAAAAGAAGCTATCTGGTAAACTGCTTTATGATGTGTGGATTCCTTTCACAGAGGTAAGCCTTTATTTTGATTCAGCAGTTTGGAAACACTGTTTTTGTAGAATCTGCAAAGGGTTACTTAAGAACGCATTGAGGCCTAAGGTGAAAAAGCGAATATCCCCAGATAAAAACTAGAGAGAAATTATCTGTGAAACTACTTGGTAATGTGTGGATTCACCTCACAGAGTTAAATATTTCTTTTGATTCAGCAGTTTGGAAACACTGTTTTTATACACTCTGGGAAGGGATATTTGGGAGCTCTTGGAGGACTATGGTGAGAAAGCATATATCGTCAGATAAAAAACTAGAAAGAATGTTTCTATGAGACTTCGCTCTGATGTGTGGATTCATCTCACAATGGTAAACTTTCCTTTTGACTCAGCAGTTTTGAAACACTGTTTTTGTAGAATCTGCAAACGGGAATTTGGGAGTGTTTTGTGGCCTATGAGGAAAATCTGAATATCCCAGATACAATCTAAAAAGAAGCAATATACGAAACAGCTTCATTATGTGTGTATTCATCTCACAGATTTAAACCTTTATTTTGATTTAAACAGTTCGGAAACATTGTTTTTTTAGAATCTGTGAAGGTACATTGGGAAGTGCATTAAGACTTCTTGTTAAAAAGAGAATATCCCCAGATAAACACTAGAAAGAAGCTATCTGTGAAACTGCTTTGTGTTGTGTGGATTTAGCTCACAGAGTTAAACTTTTCTTTTGATTGTGCAGGTTGGAAACAGACCTCTTGTAGAATCTGTGAAGGGACATTTGGGAGTGCATTGAGGCTTATGGTGATAAATCAAATATTCCCAGATAAAAACTATAAGAAGTTATCCATGAAACTGCTTGGTATGTGTGCATTTTTCTCACAGAGTTAATTTTTTTTTATTTATTTAGCAGGTTATAATCAGTCCTTTTGTAGAATCTGAGAATGGACATTTGGGATTGCATTGAGGCCTATGATGACAAACTAAATATTCCCTGATAGAAACTAGAAAGAAGCTATCTGTGAAACTGCTTTGTGATGTGTGGATTCATTAAACAGAGTTAAAATTTCTTTTGATTCTGCAGTTTGGAAACATTGTTTTAGTAGAATCAGTGAAGGGATATTTGAGGCCTATGCTGAAAAAGCAAATATCCCCACCTAAACGTAGAAAGAAGCTATCTTTAAAACTGCTTTTGAGGCCAGGTGCGTTGGCTCAAGCCTGTAATCCCAGCACTTTGGGAGGCCAAGACGGGGGGATCACGAGGTCAGGAGATCAAGACCATCCTGGCTAACACGGTGAAACCCCATCTCTACTAAAAAATACAAAAAAACTAGCTGGGCGAGGTGGCGGGCGCCTGTAGTCCCAGCTACTCGGGAGGCTGAGGCAGGAGACTGGCGTGAACCTGGGAGGCGGAGCTTGCGGTGAGCTGAGGTCCGGCCTCTGCACTCCAGCCTGGGTGACAGAGCGAGACTCTGTCTCAAAAAAAAAAAAAAAAAAAACTGCTTTTGATATGTTGATTCATCTCACAGAGTTAAACTTCCTTTTGATACACTAGCTTGGAAACAATATTTTGGTAGAATATGTGAAGTTATATTTAAGAGTGCATTAAGGTATATGGTTAAAAAAAAAAAAAAGAAAGAAAACTAATATCCCAAGATGAAAAGAAGAAAGAAGCTATCTTTGAAACTGCTTTGTTATGTGTGGATTCATCTCACAGAGCTTAACATTTCTTTTGTTTCAGCAGTTTGAAAACAGTTTTTTTTAGATTCTGTCAAGGGACAGTTGAGAGCTCATTGGGGCCTATGGTGAAAAAGCAAATATCCCCAGATAAAAACTAAAAAGAACCTATCAGTGAAAATGCTTTGTGATGTATGGATTCAACACACAGAATTAAACCTATCTTTTGGTTCAGCAGTTTGGAAACAAAGTTTTTGTATAATCAGGGAAGGTACATTCGGGAGCTCATTGAGGTTTATGGTGAAAAAGCAAATATCCCCAGATACATACTAGAAAGATGTTATTTGTGAAACTGGTTTGTAGTGCATGGATTCATCTCATGGAGATAGATCTTTATTTTGATTCCACAGTTCTGACACAATATTTTTGTAGAATCTGTGAAAGGGAGTTTGAGAGCTCATTGAGGTCTATGCTGAAAAAGCAAATATCTGGAGATACATACTAGAAAGAAGTTATTTGTGAAACTGCTTTGTGATGTGTGGATTGTAGAATCTGTGAAGGGACATTTGCGAGTGCATTGAGGACTATTGTGACAAACTGAATATCCCCAGATAAATACATAATTTCACCTTTTTTGAATCAACAGTTTGCAATCAGTCTTTTTGTAGAAATGTGAAGGGACATTTGGTAGCACATTGAGGTCTATAGTGACAAATGGAATAACCTCAAATAAAAACTAGAAAGACACCATCTATGAAACTGCTTTGTGATGTGTGGATTCATCTCACATAGTTAAACCTTTCTTTTGATTCAGTTTGGAAACACTGTTTTTGTAGGTTCTGTGAATGGATATTAAAGATTGCATTGAGGCCTATGGTGAAAATGTGAATATCTTCAGATAAAACTTAGAAAGAAGCTATCTGTGCAACTGCTTTGTGATTTGAGGATTCATCTCATAGAATTGAACCTTTGTTTTGATTCAGCAGTTTGGAAATGCTGATTTTGGAGAATCTCCAAAGGGACATTTGGGAACACAATAAGGCCTATGTTGCAAAAGTGAATATCCTCAGATAAAAAGCAGAAAGAAGGTATCTGTTAAACTGTTTTGTGATGTGTGTATTCATAACACAGAGGTAAGCCTTTATTTTGATTCAGCAGCTTGGAAACACTGTTTTTGTAGAATCTGTAAAGGCACATTTTGGAGCTCATTGAGGCCTATGGTGAAAAAGCAAACATCCCCAGATAAAAACTAGAAAGAAGTTTCTGTGAAATTGCTTGTTGATGTGCGTATTCACATCACAGAGTTAAACCTTGCTTTTCATTCAGCAGTTTGGAAACACTTTTTTTGTAGGATCTGTGAAGGGACACTGGGAGTGATTTGAAGCCTATGGTGAAAAGCAATTTTCCCTAGATAAATACTAACAAGAAGTTATCTGTTAAACTGCTTTATGATGTCTGGATTCATCTCACAGACTTAAACATTTAAGATCTCATTGTAGCCTATGGTGAAAAAGCAAATATCCCAAGACAAAAGCTAGACAGAAGCTATTTGTGAAACTGCTTTGTGATGTGTGTATTATTTTCACATAGTTAATGCTTTCTTTGAAGCAGCAGGTTGCAATCTTTCCTTTTGTAGAATCTGTGAAGGGACATCTGGTAGTGCATTGAGGCTGATAGTTTCAAAGGAAATATTCCCAAATAAAAACAGGGGGGAAGCTATCTGTGAAACTGATTTGTGATGTCTGGATTCATATCACAGAGTTAAACCCTTCTTTTGATTCAACAGATTGGAAACAGTCCTTTCATAGAATTTGCGAAGGGATATTTAAGAACACATTTAGGTTTATGGTGAAAATCTGAATATCCCCAGAAAAAAAAACTAGAAAGAAGCTATCTGTAAAAACTGCTTTATGGTGTCTAGATTCACTTCACAGAGTTGAACCTTTGTTTTGATTCAGTAGTTTGGAAACGCTTTTTTTTTAAAAAAAATAATCTGTGAAAGATCATTTGGGAGCTCAATAAGGCCTATCTTGCAAAAGGGCATAACCTCAGATAAAAAGTATAAAGAAGGTATCTGTTAAATTGCCTTGTGATGTGTGGATTCATCTCACAGAGTTAAGCCTTTCTTTTGACTCAGCAGTTTGGAAACACTGTTTCTGTAGAATTTGCAAAGGCACATTTGGCAGCTAATTGAGGCCTATGGTGAAAAAGCAAATTTGCCATATAAAAACTAGAAAGAAGTTTCTGTGAAACTGCTTGGTGATTTGTGGATTCATCCCACAAAGTTAAATCTGTCTTTTGATTCAGCAGTTTGGAAACATTGTTTTTGTAGGAATTGCAAAGAAACATTTGGGAGCTCTTTGAGGACTATGGTGAAAAAGTGAATATCCCACAATAAAAACTAGAAACAAGTATCCATGAAAATGCTTTGATGTGTGGATTCATCTCATAGAGTTAAACCTATCTTTTGATTCAACAGGTTGCAATGAGTCCTTTTGTAGAATCCATTAAGGGACATTTCATAGTGCGTTGAGGCATATAGTGACAAACTGACTATCCCCAGATAAAAACTAGGAAGAAGCTATATGTGAAAATACTTTGTGATACGTGGATTCATCTCTCAGAGTTAAACCTTTCTTTTGATACAGCAGTTTGGAAACACAGTTTTTGTAGATTCTGCGAAGGGTTATTTAAGAGCACCTTGAAGCCTATGGTGAAAAAGGGAGTATCCCAAGATAAAAAGTAGAAAGAAGCTATCTGTGAAACTGCTTCGTGATGGGTGGATTCATCTCACACAGATAAATCTTTATTTTGATTCAGCAGTTTGGAAACCCGGTTTTTCTAGAATGTGCAAAGGGACATTTGGCAGTGTATTCAGTTCTGTGGTGAAAAAGAGAATATCTCCAGGTAAAAAGTAGAAAGAAGATATCTGTGAAACTACTTTGTGATGTGTAGATTCATCCAACATAGAGAAACCTTCTCTTGATTCAGCAGGTTGGAAACAATACTTTTGTAGAATCTGTGAATGGACATTTAGGAGTGCATTGAGACTTATGCTGGCAAACCAAATATCCCCGGATAAAAACTAGAAAGAAGTTATCTGTGAAACTCCTTTGTGATGTGTGCATTCATTTCACAAAGGTAAAATTTTGCTTTGATTCAGTAGTTTGGAAACACTATTTTTTTAAGAATCTGCAAAGGGACATTTAGTAGTGCTTTGAGGCCTCTGGTGAAAAAGCAAATATCCCTAAACAAAAAGTAGAAATAAACTATCTTTGAAACTGGTTTGTGATGTGTGGATTCATCTCACAGAGTTAAACCTTTCTTTTTATTCAGCATTTCGGAGACACTGTTTTTATAGAATCTGTGAAGGGCCATTAGGGAGCTCATTGAGGTTCATGGTGAAAACATGAATATCGCCCTATAAAAACTAGAAAGAAGCTATCTGTGAAGCTGCTTTGTGATTTTTGGATTCATCTCACAGAGTTAAACATTTCTTTCGATTCAGCATTAGGAAATACTGTTTTTGTGGAATCTGCAAAGGGACATTTGGAAGCACATGTAGGCCTATGGTGAGAATGCCAATATCCCCAGATAAAAACTAGTAAGAAGCTATCTGTTAAACTGCTTTGTGATGTGTTGATTTATCTCAGAGAGTTAAACTTTTCTTTTGATTCAGCAGTTTGCAAATTCAGTTTTTGTAGAATCTGGGAAGGAATATTTGGGAGTTCAGTGAAGCCTATGGTGAAAAAGCAAATATTCCTAATTAAAAACTAAAAAGAAACTATCTGCTTTGTGATTTGTGGATGTGTCTCACAGAGTTAAGCCTTTCTTTTGGTTCAGCAATTTATAAACACTATTTTTGTAGAATCTGTAAAGGGACATTTGGGAGTGCCTAGATGCCTCTGGTGAAAAAGCAAATATCCTCAGATAAATATTAGAAAGATGCAATCTATGAAACTCCTTTTTGATGTTGGATTCATCTTATAGAGTTAAGCCCTTCTTTGGATTCAGCAGGTTGGAAACAGTCGTATTTTGGAATCTGCGAAGGGACATTTGGGAGTGCCTTGAGTACTATGGTCAAAAAGAGTTAAATTGGTCTTGTGATTCAGCATTTTTGAAACACTGTTTTTGTAGAATCTGTGAAGGGACTTTTGTGATCTTATTGAGGCCTATGTTGAAAAAGCAAATATCCCCAAATAAAAACTAGAAAGAAGCTATCTGTGAAACTGCTTTTTTATGAGTGGATTCATCTTACAGAGTTAAATCTTTCTTTTGAATCAGCAGGTTGGAAACAGTTCTTTTGTAGAATCTGTGAAGGGATATTTGGGAGTGCATTGAAGCTTATGGTCACAAGCCGAATATCCCAGATAAAAACTAGAAGGAAGTTTCATAAAAACTATGAAACTGCTTTGTGTTGGGTAGATTCATCTCAATGAGTTAAACCTTTCTTTTTATTCAGCAGTTTGGAAACACTGTTTTTGTAGAATCTGTGAAGCGACATTTGGGAGTGTAGTGAGTGAGGCCTATGGTGAAAAAAAGAATATCCTCAGATGAAAAATAGAAAGAAGAAAACTATGAAACTGTTTTGTGTTGTGTGGATTCGTCTCACAGAGTTAAACCTTTCTTTTGATTTAGCAGTTTTGAAACACCATTGTTGTAGGATCTTCAAATGGACATTTCAGGGCACACTGAACACTATGGTGAAAAAGCGAATGTCCTCAGATAAATACTAGAAAGAAACTATCTGAGAAATGGCTTTGTTATGTGTGGATTCATCTCATGGAGTTAAACCTTTCTTTTGATTCAGCAGTTTTGAAACACCGTTGTTGTAGGATCTTCAAATGGACATTTCAGGGCACACTGAGCCCTATGGTGAAAAAGTGAACATCCTCAGATAAATACTAGAAAGAAACTATCTGTGAAATGGTTTTGTTATGTGTGGATTCATCTCACGGAGTTAAACCTTTCTTTTGATATAACAGTTTTGAAACAGTCCTTTTGTAGAATTTGTGAAGGGACTTTGGGAGTGCATTGAGGAATATGTTGACAAACAAAATATTCCCAAATAAACCCACAAATGAAGTTTTCTGTGAAACTGCTTTGTTATGTGTGGATATTTTTAAAAGAGATAAACCTTTCTTTTGAATCAGCAGTTGGAAAGAGTACTTTGTAGAATCTGTGAAGGGACATTTGAAATTGCATTGAGGCCCATAGTGAAAAAGCAAATATCTCCAGAAAAAAACTAGAAAGAAGCTATCTGTGAAACTGCTTTGTGATATGTGGATTCATCTCAGAGAGTCAAACTTTCCTTTTGGTTCAGGAGTTTGGAAACACTGTTATTGTAGAACCTACAAAGAGACATTTGGGAGCTCATTGAGGCCAATGGTGAAAAAGTGAATATCCCCAGATAAATACTAGAAAGAAGCTGTTTCTGAAACAGCTTTGTGATATGTGGATTGATCTGACAGAGTTAAACCTTTATTTTTCTTCAGCAGGTTGGAAACAGTCCTTTTGTAGAATCTGCAAATGGACATTTCAGAGTGCATTAAATCTTATGTTGACAATCAAAATATCCCTGCATAAAAACTAGAAAGAAGTTATCTGTGAAACTGCTTTGTGATGTGTGCATTCATCTCACAGAGCTAAACGTTTCTTTGGATTCAACAGTTCAGAAATAGTGATTTTGTAGAATCTGCGAAGGGATATTTGGGAGTGCATTGAGGTCTGTGGTGAAAAAGCAAATATCCCCAGATAAAAACTAGAAAGAAGGTATTTTGGAAACTGCTTTGTGATGTGTGCATTCATCTCACAGAGTTAAAACTCATTTTCATTCAGCAATTTGGAAATATTCTTTTTGTAGAATCTGTGAAGGGACATTTTGGAACTCATTCATGCCTATCGTGAAAAAGCAAATATCTTCAGATAAAAATTAGAAAGAATTATTTGTGAATCTGCTTTGTGATGTGTGGATTCCTCTCACAGAATTAAACCTTTCTTTTTATTTAGCAGGTAGGAAAAAGTTTTTTTGTAGAGTCTGTGAAGGGATATTTGGTAGCACATTGAAACCTATGGTGACAAACTGAATATCCCCAGATTAAAACTAGAAAGAAAGTATCCGTGAAAGTTCCTTGTGATGTGAGCATTCATCTCACAGAGTTAAACCTTTTCTTGATTCATCAGCTTGAATACATTGTTTATGTAGAATCGCCAAAGGGTCATTTGGGAGCTCATTGAGGCCTATTGTGAAAATGTAAATAATCCCAGAAAAAACTAGAAAGAAGCTATGTGTTAAACTGCTTTTTGATGTGTGGATTTATCTCACAGAGTTCAATTTTTATTTTGATTCATCAGTTTGGAACACCATTTTGTAGACTCTGAAAAGGAATATTTGTGAATTCACCGAGGCCTATGGTGAAAAAGCAAAACTTCCAGTTAAAAACTAGAAAGAAGCTATCTGTGAAACTGCTTTGTGATTTATGCATTCATCTCACAGACTTAAATCTTTATTTTTATTCAGCAGTTTGGAAACACTGCTTTTGTAGAATCTATGGAGGGCCATTTGGGAGTTCATTGAGGCATATGAGGAAACAGTCCTCAGTAGAATCTACGAAGGGACATTTTGGAGTGCATTGAAAACTGTGGTGACAAACAGAATATACCCAGATAAAAACTAGAAAGAATTTATCTTTGACACTGCTTTGTGATGTGTGGATTCACCTCACAGAATTAAAACTTTTTCTGATTTAGAAGTTTTGAAACCCTGTTTTTGTAGAATCTGTGAAGGGACATTTGGGGGCTCATTGAGGCCAATGATGAAAAAGGAAATATCGCAGATAAAAAACAGAAAGAAGTTATTTGTCAAACTGCTTTGTGATGTGTGGATTCTCCCTACAGAGATACACCTTTCTTTTTATTCAACAGGTTGCAAACAGTCCTGTTGCAGAATCTGCAAAACGACATTTTGTAGTACATTGAGTTTTATGGTGACCAACAGAATACACCCAGATAAAAACTAGAAAGAATCTATCTGTGAAACCACTTTGGAAAGCATGCATTCATCTCACAGAGTTAAATATTTCTTTTGTTTCAGCAGGTTGGAAGCAGTCTTTTGTAGAAATCTAAAAGGGACATTTGAAAGATGAGTGAAGCCAATACTGAAAATCAGAATATCCCCTGATAAAAACTAGAAAGAAGTTATCTGTGAAACCACTTTGTGATATTTGCATTTATCTCAGAGTTAAACCTACCTTTTGATTCAGCAGGTTAGAAACAGTCTTTTTATAAAATCTACAATGGCATATTTGTGAGCCCAGTGAATTGTATAGTGAAAAACCATATGTTTCCTGAGAAAAACAAGAAAGAATTTATCTCTGAAAATGCTTTGCGGTGTGTGCATGCACCCTAAAGAGTTAGCCTTTCTTTTGATTCAGTAGGTTAAAAACAGTCTTTTTGTAGAATCCTTTGAAAGGCATTTGGGAGCTCAGTGAAGCATATTGTGAAAAATCAAATATCCACTATAAAATCTAGAAAGAAGGTTTCTATGAAACCACTTTGAGTTGTGCATTCATCTCACCTTTCTTTTATTCAGCAGGTTGGAAACAGTCTTTTTGTAGAATTTCTGAATAGACATCTTTAAGCCCTTTGTGGCCTATAAGCAAAACGCAAATATCTCCTGTGATGTATACTTTTATCTCACAGAGTTAAACCTTTCTTTTGATTCAGCAAGTTGGAAACAGTTTTCTTTTTGGTAGAATATGCAAAGGGATATTTGGGAGCCCAGTGAAGCCTACGGTGAAAAACCAAATATCCCCTGATAAAAACTAGAAGGAAGCTATCTGTGAAACCGCTTTGTGATGTGTGCATTCATCTCACAGATGTAAAAGTTTTTTTTTTTTTATTCAGTAGATTGGAAATAGTCTTTTTGTAGAATCTGCAAAGGGACATTTAGAGCCTTTTAAGGTCCATAAAGAAAAAGCGAATATCCCCAGATAAAAACTAGAAAGAAGTTGTCCGTGAAACTGCTGTATGATGTGTTCATTGATCTCACAGAGTTAAACAATTCTTTTGATTCAGCAAGTTGGAAACCATCTTTTTTTGGAAACTGAGAGGGGACATTTGGGAGCACAGTGAAACCTATAGTGAAAAATGGAATATTCCATGACAAAATCGAGAAAGAAGCTATCTGTGAAACCATTTTGTGATGTGTGCATTTATCTCATAGAGGGACACCATTGTTTTGATTCAGCATGTTGGAAACAGTCTTTTTGTAAAATCTACGAATGGACATTTGGGAGCCCAGTGAAGCATATAGTGGAAAAGCATATATATCTTCAGGAAACCTAGAAGGAAACTCTGTAAAAGTGTTTTGTGATGTGAATATCCATTGCATAGAGTTAAACCTTTCTTTTGATTCAGCAGGTTGGAAACAGTCTTTTTGTAGAATCTGTGAATGGACATTTGACAGCCCTTTGAGGCCTATAAGGAGAAAGGAAATATACCCAGATAAAAACTATAAACTAGGTCTGTGAAGCTGCTTTGCAAGTGTACCTTTATCACACTGAGCTAAACCTTTATGTAGATTCAGGTGTTTGGAAACAGTCTTTTTGTAGAATCTGTTGAGGGAATATTTCAGAGCCCAGCATAGCCTGTACTGAAAAACTGAATGTCCCCTCATAAAAACTAGAAGGAGGCTATCTGTGAAACTGGTTTCTTATATGACCATTCATCTGACAGAATTAAACCTTTATTTTCATTCAGCAGTTTGGAAACAGTCTCTTTGTAGAATTAGTGAACTTTTGAGAGTCCAGCGAACCATATAGTGAAAACTGAATATCCCCTGAGAAAAACTAGAAAGAAACTGTATGTGAAAACTTTTGCAATGTGTGCATTCATCGCAGAGTTAAATGTTTTTATATTATTCAGCCGGTTGGAGTCAGTTTTTTTGTAGAATGTACGAATGGATATTTGTAAACCCTTTGAGGCCTACAAGGAAAAAGTGAATATCCCCTGATAAAAACTAGAAAGAAACTATCCGTTATAACACTTTGTTATGTGTGCATTCATCTCACAGAGTTAAAATTTTCTTTTGATTCAGCAGTTTGGGAACTGTCTTTATGTAGAAACTGAACAGGGACATTTGATAGCCCAGTGAAGACTATAGTGAAAAACCGAATATCCCCTGATAAAAACTAGAAAGAAGCAATCTGTGAAATTGCTTTGTAATGTGTGCATTTATCTCACAAAGTTAAACATTTCTCTTGATTCAGCAGGTTGGAAACAGTCTTGTTGTAGAATCTGCAAAGGAATATTTGGGAGCCCAGTGAAGCCTATAATGAAAAACCGAATATCCCCTGACAAAAACTAAAAAAGCTATCTGTGAAACTGCTTTGTAATGTGTGCATTCATGTCACAGAGTTAAACCTTTCTTTTGATTCAGCAGTTTGGAAACAGTATCTTTGTAGAATCCGTGAAAAACATATGAGAGCCCAGTGAAGCCTATAGTGAAAAACCCAATATTTCCTGATAAAAACTAGAAGGATACTATCTCTGAATCTGGATTTTATTGTGTTTATTCATCTCAGAGAGTTAAACTTTTCTTTGATTTGGCGGTTTGGAAACAGTCTCTTGGTAGAATCAGTGAAGGAATATTTGGGAGCCCAGTGAAGCCTATAGTGAAAAACAGATTATCTGCTGAGAAAAATGAGAAAGCAGGTACCCGTGGAGCCTTTTTGGGATACGTGTATTCATCTCACAGAGTTAAACGTTTCTTTTGATTCAGCATATTGGAAACAGTTTTTCTGTAGATTCTGAAAAGGGACATTTGAAATCTCTGTGAATCCTACAGTGAAAAAGCAATTATCACCAGGTAAACAATGAAAGAAGCTATATGTGAAACCGCTTTGCAATGTGGGCATTACCCTCACAGAGTTAAACCTTTCTTTTGATTCAGCAGGTTGGAAGCAGTCTTTTTGTAAAATCTGTAAAGGGAGGCCAGTTAAACCTATAGAGAAAAAACTAATATGCCCAGATAAAAACTAAAAAGAAGCTATCTGTGAAACCGCTTTGTGATGTGTGCATTAATCTCACAGAGTTAAAGCTTTCTGTTGATTCAGCAGATTGGAAACAGTCTTTCTGTAGAATCTGTGAAGGGACATTTGAAAGTCCGTTGAGGCCTATATGGAAAAACTGAATATTCTCTAATAAAAACTAGAAAGAAGCTATCTTTCTAGCTGACAAATCTGAACTGATTTGTGGTGTGTGCATTTGTCTCACAGAGTTAAATTTTTCTTTTGATTCAGCGGGTTGGAAACAGTCTTTTTGTAGAAATTGAAAAGGGACATTTGAAAGTCCAGTGATGCCTATGGTGAAAAAACAAATATATCCTGATAAAAACTAGAAGGAAGCTATCTGTGAAACTGGTTTGTTATGCGTGCATTCAACTCACATAGTTAAACCTTTCTTTTTATTCAGAAGTTTGGAAACCATCTCTTTGTAGAATAGGCAAAGGGAAATTTGGGAGCCCAATGAAGCCTAGAGTGAAAACCTGAATATCCCTTGAGAAAAACTAGATTTCAGCTATCTGTGAAACAGCTTTGTGACCTGTGCATTCATCTCACAGAGTTAAACCATTCTTTGATTCAACAGGATGGAACCCCCCCCTTTTTTTATTCTGTGAGGTGATATTTGAAGGACCTATGAAGCCTATAGTGAAAAACAAAATATCCTCAGATAAAATCTAAAAAGAAGATATCTGTGAAACCACTTTTGATGTTGCATTCATTCATGGCATTAAATATTTCTTTTGATTCAGCAGATTGGAAACAGTCTTTTTCTAGAATCTGCAAAGGTACATCTGAAAGTCCTTTGAGGCCTAAATGGATAAAGCAAATTTTTTAGATAAAAGTGAGAAAGAAGCTATCTGTGAATCCACTTTGCAATGCGTGCATTCACCTCACAGAGTTAAAACTTTTTTTTTTATTCAGTAGGTTGGAAACCGTCTTTTTGTAGAATCTGCAAAAAGGACATTTGGGAGCCCAGTGAAGCCTATAGAGAAAAACTGAATAACCCCAGATAAAAACTAGAAAGAGACCATCTGTGAAATGTCTTTGTGATATGTGCATTCATCTCACAGAGTTAAAGATTTCTTTGGATTCAGCAAGTTGGAATCAGTCTTTTTGTAGGATTTGTGATGTGACATTTGATAGCCCGTTGGTCCCTATAAGAAAAAAGGTAATATTCTCTAATAAAAACTAGATAGAAGCTATCTGTGAAACCATTTCTCTATGTGTCCATTAATCTCACAGAGTTAAATTTTTCTTTTGGTTCAGCAGGTTGGAAACTGTCTTTTTTCTAGAATATGAACAGGGAAACGTGAAAGCGTGGTGAAGACTGTAGTGAAAAATAGAATACCCCTGATAAAAACTAGAAAGAAGCTGTCTGTGAAATTGCTTTGCAATGTGTGTATTTGTCTCACAGAGTTAAACCTTTCATTTGATTCCACAGGTTGGCAACAGTCATTTTGTAGACTCTACAAAGGAATCTTCATGGGAACCCATGAAGCCTATAGTAAAAAAGTGAGTATCCCCTGAAAAAAAAACTAGAAGGAAACTATCTGTGAAACTGATTTGTGATGCATACATTCATCTTACAGAGTTAAACCTTTCATTTGAATCAGCAGTTTGGAAACAGTCTCTTTGTAGAATTGGAGAAGGAACATTTGGGAGCCCAGTGAAGTCTATAGTGAAAAACAAAATATCCCCTAAGAAAAACCAGAAAGCACTTATCTGTGAAACCACTTTGGGAGGCCCAATGAGGCCTATAATAAAAAATGGAATATCTTCTGATAAAAACTAGAAGAAAGCTATCTGTGAATTGGATTTGTATTGTATGCATTCATCTCACAGAGTTAAACTTTTCTTTTGATGCAGCCGTTTGGAAACAGTCTCTTGGTAAATCGGTGAATAAACATTTGGGAGCCCAGTAAAGCCTATGATGACAAAAAGAATATTTTCTGAGCAAAACTGGAAAGCAGCTACCTGTAAAACCTCTTTGCAATGTGCACATTCATCTCACAGAGTTAAATAATTCTTTTGATTCAGCAGGTTGGAAGCACTTTTTCTGTAGATTCTGCAAAGAGACGTTTGAAAGCCCTGTGAATCCTATAGTGAAAAAACAAATATTAGATTAACCAAACCAGATTAAAAACTAGAAAGAAGCTATCTATTAAACCACTTTGAAATGTTTGTATTCACCTCACAGAGTTAAACCTTTCTTTTGATTCTGCAGGTTGGAAACAGTCTTTTTGTAGAATCTGTGAAGGGACATTTGGGAGCCCAGTGAAGCTTATAGTGAAAAACAGACTATCCCTTGAAAACAAGAAGAAGGAAGCTATGTGTGAAACTGGTTTGTGATGTGTGCATTCATCTTACAGAGTGAAACATTTCTTTTGATTCTGCAGCTTGGAAACTGTCTCCTGGGAGAATCAGTGAAGGAACATTTGGGAGCTGAGTGAAAATAATAGTGAAAAACTGAATATCCCCTGAGAGAAACTAAAAAGCAGCTATCCGTGAAACCACTTTGAAACATGAGCATTCATCTCACATACTTAAAACTTTCATTTGATTCATCAGTTTGGAAACCACATTTTGTGGAATCTGGGAAAAGACATCTGAAAGTCCTTTGAGGCCTGTATGGATAAAACGAATATTTACAGATGAAATCTAGATAGAAGCTGTCTGTGAATCCATTTTGAAATGTGTGCATTGACCACACAGAGTTACACCTTTCTTTTGATTCAACCAGTTGGAAACAGTCTTTATGTAGAATCTGTGAAGGGATATTTGGGAGTCAAGTGAAGCCAATGGTGAAGAAGAGAATATCCCCAAATAAAAACTAAAAAGAAGCTATCTGTTAATCCGCTTTGCAATGTGTGCATTCACCCCACAGAGTTAAACCACTCTTTTGACTCGGCAAGTTGAAAACAGTCTTTATGTAGAATCTGCACTGGGATATTTGGAAGCCCAGTGAAGCCTATAGTAAAAAACTGAATATTCCCGATAAAATCTAGAAATAAGCTATATTTGAAACTTCTTGGCAATGTGTGCATTCACCTAACAGAGTTAAACCCATTTTTGATTTAGCAGTTTAGAAATAGTCTTTCGTAAAATCTTCTAAGGGACATTTGGGAGCCCAGAGAAGCCTATAGTGGAAAACCAAATGTATCCAGATTAAAACTAAAAAGAAACTACCTGTGAAACTGCTTTGTGATGTGTGCATTCATCTCAAAGAGTTAAATCTTTCATTTGATTTAGCAGGCTGGAAACAGTCTTTTTGTAGAATCTGCAATGGAACATTTGAAAGCCCTTTGAGGCCTATAAGGAAAAGTGAATACTACCAAATAAACAGAAGAAAGATAATATCTGTCAAGCTGCCTTGCTATGTGTGCATTCATCTTCCAGAGTTAAATATTTATTTTTATTTGGTAAAATGAAAACACTCTTTTTGTAGAAATTGAAAAGGAACACTTGAAAGCCTAGTGAAGCCTATAGTAAATATTGCCTGATAAAAACTAGAAAGAAGATATCTGTGAAACCGATATGAAATGTCTGCATTTATCTCACAATTAAACCTTTATTTTGATTCAGCAGAGTGGAAACAGTCTTTTTGCAAAATCTGTGATGGTATAATTGGTAGCCCAGTGAAGCGTATAGTGAAAAACCATTTACTTCCTGAGAAAAACTAGAAAGGAGCTATCTGTGAAACTGCTTAGTGACGTCTGCATGTTTCTTATAGAGTTAAACATTTCTTTTGATTCAGCAGGTTGGAAACAGGCTTTTTGTAGAATCTGTGAATGGACATTTGTGCACCCAGTGAAGCCTATAGTGAAGAACCTAATATCTCCTGATAAAAACTAGAAAGAAGCTAGCTGTGAAACCGATTTGTGATGAACCAATTCATCTCACAGAGTTAATGCCTTCTCTTGATTCAGCAGGTTGGAAACAGTCTTTTTGCAGAATTGACGATGGGCCATTTGAAAGCCCATTTAGGCCTAGAGGGAAAAAGAGAATATTCCCTAATAAAAACTGGAAAGAAGCTATCTGTGAAACCACTTTGTGATGTGTGTGATCATCTCACTGAGTTAAATTTTTCCTTTGATTCCGCAGGTTGGAAACAGTCTTTTTGTAGAAATTGAAAAGGGACATTTGGGGGTGGAGCAAGATGGCTGAATAGGAACAGCTTCAGTCTCCATCTCCCAGCGCGAGCGACACAGAAGACCAGTGATTTCTGCTTTTTCAACTGAGGTACTGGGGTCATCTCACTCGGGAGTGCTGGACAATCCGTGTGGGTGAGCTGCTGCAGCCTGACCAGAGAGATCTGAAGCAGGACGAGGCATCGCCTCACCTGGGAAGCGCGAGGGGGAAGGGAGTCCCTTTTCCTAGCCAGGGGAACTGAGACACACAACACCTGGAAAATCGGGTAACTCCCACCCCAATACTGCGCTGTAACACCGGCACACCGGAGATTATATCCCACACCTGGCCGGGAGGGTCCCACGCCCACAGAGCCTCCCTCCTTGCTAACACAGCAGTCTGCAGCAATCTAACCGAAAGGCAGCAGCGAGGCTGGTGTAGGGGCGCCCGCCATCGGTGAGGCTTAAGTAGGTTAATAAAGCCACTGGGAAGCTCGAACTGGGTGGAGCTCACAGCAGCTCCCACACCTGGCCGGGAGGGTCCCACGCCCACAGAGCCTCCCTCCTTGCTAACACAGCAGTCTGCGGCAATCTAACCGAAAGGCAGCAGCGAGGCTGGTGTAGGGGCGCCCGCCATCGCTGAGGCTTAAGTAGGTTAATAAAGCCGCTGGGAAGCTCGAACTGGGTGGAGCTCACAGCAGCTCAAGGAAACCTGCCTGTCTCTGTAGACTCCACCTCTGGGGACAGGGCACAGCTAAAGGAGCAGAAGCCTGTGCAGACGCGAACGACTCTGTCTGACAGCTTTGAAGAGAGCAGTGGATCTCCCAACACGGAGGTTGAAATCTGAGAAGGGGCAGTCTGCCTGCTCAAGTGGGTCCCTGACACCCGAGTAGCTTAACTGGGAGACATCCCCCACTAGAGGCAGTCTGACACCCCACACCTCACAGGGTGGAGTACACCCCTGAGAGGAAGCTTCCAAAGCAAGAATCAGACAGGTGCACTCGCTGTTCAGCAATATTCTATCTTCTGCAACCTCTGCTGCTGATACCCAGGCAAACAGGGTCTGGAGTGGACTTCAAGCAATTTCCAACAGACTTATAGCTGACAGTCCTGACTGTCAGAAGGAAAACTATCAAACAGGAAGGACACCTATACCAAAACCTCATCAGTACGTCACCATCACCAAAGACCAGAGACAGATAAAACCACAAAGATGGGGAAAAAGCAGGGCAGAAAAGCTGGAAATTCAAAAAATAAGAGCGCATCTCCTCCTGCAAAGGAGCACAGCCCATC
>NC_045442.1:91960861-91963026 GCF_002776525.5 Piliocolobus tephrosceles | reverse complement strand
ATCATCCTGATACCAAAGCCTGGCAGAGACACAACAAAAAAAGAGAATTTTAGACCAATCTCCCTGATGAACATCGATGCAAAAATCCTCAATAAAATACTGGCAAAGCGGATTCAGCAGCACATCCAAAAGCTTATCCACCATGATCAAGTGGGCTTCATCCCTGGGATGCAAGGCTGGTTCAACATTCGCAAATCAATCAACGTAATCCAGCATATCAACAGAACCAAAGACAAGAACCACATGATTATCTCAATAGATGCAGAAAAGGCTTTTGACAAAATTCAACAGCCCTTCATGCTAAAAACGCTCAATAAATTCGGTATTGATGGAACGTACCTCTAAATAGTAAGAGCTATTTATGACAAACCCACAGCTAATATCATACTGAATGGGCAAAAACTGGAAAAGTTCCCTTTGAAAACTGGTACAAGACAGGGATGCCCTCTCTCACCACTCCTATTCAACATAGTGTTGGAAGTTCTGGCTAGGGCAATCAGGCAAGAGAAAGAAATCAAGGGTATTCAGTTAGGAAAAGAGGAAGTCAAATTGTCCCTGTTTGCAGATGACATGATTGTGTATTTAGAAAACCCCATCGTCTCAGCCCAAAATCTTCTTAAGCTGATAAGCAACTTCAGCAAAGTCTCAGGATACAAAATTAATGTGCAAAAATCACAAGCATTCTTATTGCACAAGACAGGGAAACCATAGAGCCAAATCAGGAATGAACTTCCATTCACCATTGCTTCCAAGAGAATAAAATACCTAGGAATCCAACTTACAAGGGATGTAAAGGACCTCTTCAAGGAGAACTACAAACCACTGCTCAGTGATATCAAAGAGGACACAAACAAATGGAAGAACATACCATGTTCATGGATAGGAAGAATCAATATCGTGAAAATGAAAAAACTGCCCAAGGTTATTTATAGATTCAATGCCATCCCCATCAAGCTACCAATGAGTTTCTTCACTGAATTGGAAAAAACCGCTTTAAAGTTCATATGGAACCGAAAAAGAGCCCGCATTGCCAAGACAATCCTAAGTCAGAAGGACAAAGCCGGAGGCGTCACGCTACCTGACTTCAAACTATACTACAAGGCTACAGTAACCAAAACAGCATGGTACTGGTATCAAAACAGAGATATAGACCAATGGAACAGAACGGAGTCCTCAGAAATAATGCCACACATCTACAACCATCTGATGTTTGACAAACCTGACAAAAACAAGAAATGGGGAAATGATTCCCTATTTAATAAATGGTGCTGGGAAAATTGGCTAGCCGTAAGTACAAAGTTGAAACTGGATCCTTTCCTTACTCCTTATACGAAGATTAATTCAAGATGGATTAGAGACTTAAATGTGAGACCTAATACCATCAAAACCTTAGAAGAAAATCTAGGTAGTACCATTCAGGACATAGGCAAGGGCAAGGACTTCATGTCTAAAACACCAAAAGCAATGGCAGCAAAAGCCAAAATTGACAAATGGGATCTAATTAAACTAAAGAGCTTCTGCACAGCAAAAGAAACTACCATCAGAGTGAACAGGCAACCTACAGAACGCCAGAAAATTATTGCAATCTACTCATCTGACAAAGGGCTAATTTCCAGAATCTACAAAGAACTCAAACAAATATACAAGAAAAAAACCCCATCAATAAGTGGGGAAAGTATATGAACAGACATTTCTCAAAAGAAGACATTTATACAGCCAACAGACACATGAAAAAATGCTCATCATCACTGGCCATCAGAGAAATGCAAATCAAAACCACAATGAGATACCATCTCACACCAGTTAGAATGGCAATCATTAAAAAATCAGGAAACAACAGCTGTTGGAGAGGATGTGGAGAAATAGGAACACTTTTACACTGTCGGTGTGATTGTAAACTAGTTCAACCATTATGGAAAACAGTATGGCGATTCCTCAAGGATCTAGAACTAGATGTACCATATGACCCAGCCATCCCACTACTGGGTATATACCCAAAGGATTATAAATTATGCTACTACAAAGACACATGCACACGTATGTTTATTGCGGCACTATTCACAATAGCAAAGACTTGGAATCAACCCAAATGTCCATCAGTGACAGACTGGATTAAGCAAATGTGGCACATATACACCATGGAATACTATGCAGCCATAAAAAAG
>NC_045442.1:91942278-91960761 GCF_002776525.5 Piliocolobus tephrosceles | reverse complement strand
AACAAACCTGCACGTTATGCACATGTACCCTAGAACTTAAAGTATAAAAAAAAAAAAAGAAACTAGCAAGAAGCTATCTGTTAAACTGCTTTGAAATGTGTGCATTCATCTCACAGCATTAAAACTTTCTTTGGATTTAGCAGGTTGGAAACACTCTTCTGGTACTACCTATGAAGTGACATTTGGGGTCCTATTAAGACCTATGGTGAAAAACCGAATATCCCCTGATAAAATTAGAAAAAATCAATCTGTTAACTGCATTGTGATGTGTGGATTCACCTCAGAGAGTTAAGCCTTTCTTTGATTCAGCAGGTTGGAAAACCTCTTCTTAAAATGGTGGAAAATTGAAAATGCTCAGATAAAAACCACAAAGAAGCTATCTGCTTTCTGATGAATGGATTCATCTCAAAGTGTTAAACCTTTATTTTGATTCTGCCAGTTGGAAGCGCTATTTTTGTAGAATCTGTAAAGGGAAGTCAGAGAACACATTGAGGCCTATGGTGAAAAATTGAACATCCTCAGGAAAAAAAAAAATGAAAAAAGCTATCTGTGAAATTGCTCTGTGATGTGTGCATTCATCTCACAGACTTAAAACTTTCTTGTGATTCAGCAGGTTGAAGAAACTTTTCTGGTAGAATAGTGAAGATACATTTGGGAGCCCATTGAGGCATATGGTGAAAAACTGACTATCTATAGATATAAACCAGATGGAAGCTATCTGTGAATCTGCTTTGTGATGTGTAAATTTATGTCTCAGAGATAAATCTTTTTGGGGGGATGCAGCAGGCTGAAAAAATTCTTTTGCAAAATCTGCAAAGGAATATTTGTGAGCTTTTTGAGCCCTGTTGTGAAAAACTGAATATCCCTAGATAAAGCTAGAAAGAAGATATCTTTGAAAACGCTTTGTGATATGTGGATTCATTACACAGAGTTAAGCCTTTATTTTGATTCAGCAGCTTGGAAACACTCTTTTTGTAGAATTTGCAAAGGGAAATTTATGAGCCCATTGAGGCCTATGGAGAAAAATTGAATATCCCATAATAAGAACTATAAACAATCTATCTTTCAAAGTGCTTTGTGATGTGTCGATTCATCTCACATCATTTATTTTGATTCAGCAGGTTGGAAACATTCTTCTTGTAGAACCTGAGAAAAGGCGTTTGGGGGCCCATTAAGGCTTGCAGTGAAAAACTCATTATCCCCATTTAAAAATTAGTAGGAAGCTATCTAAGAGACTGCTTTGTGATGTGTGGATGCATCTCACAGAAATAAACCTTTCTTTTGATTGAACAGATTGGGAAAACTCTTCTTTTAGACTCTGCAAGTGGACATTTGGGAGCCCATTGAAGACTATGGTAAAAAACAAAATAACCCCAGATAAAAACTAGAAAGAAGTGACCTGTGAAACTCCTTTGTGGTGTGTGGATTAATCTCGGAGAGTTAAATCTTTCTTTCGATTTAGCAGGATGGAAGCAGTCTTCTTATAGAATTGGCAAAGGGACATTTTAAAGCCTATTGAGGCCTATGATGAATAAACTAACACAACCAGATAAAAACCATAAAGAAGCTATCAGTAAAACTGCTTTGTGATGTGTGGATTTATATCTCAGAACTAAAGCTTTATTTTGATTCAGCAGGTTGGAAACACTTTTCTGGTAGAATCTGCAAAGGGACATTTGGGAGTCCATTGAGGTCAATAGTGAAAAATTGAATATCCCCAGATTAAACCTGTAAAAAGCTATCTGTGAAACTGCTTTGTGATGTGTGGTTTCATCTCTCAGAATTAAACCTTTCTTTTGATTCTGCAGATTTGACACAATCTTCTTGTATAATCTGTGAAAAGACACTGAGAGTCCATTGAGGTCTATAATGAAAAACAGAGTATTCACAGAGAAAAACTATCTAACTTGGGAGCTATCTGTGAGACTGCTTTGTTATGTTTGGATTCATCTCATAGAGGTGAACCTTGCTTTTAATTCAGCAGGTTGGAAATGCTTTTTTTTTTTTTTTTTTTTTTTTTTTGCGGAATCTGTGAAGGGACATTTGGAAGCCCATTGAGGCCTGTGGTGAAAAACCAAATAAACCAAATATCCCTAGAAAAAAACTAAACAGAACCTATCTGTGAAACTCCTTTGTAATTTGTGGATTATTCTCACCAGAACTAAACCTTTGTTTTGATGCAGTAGATTGGAAAGACTCTGTTTGTAGAATCTACAAGAGGACTTTTGGGAACCCGTTGAAGCCTATGGTGAAAAACTGAAAAGCCTCAGACAAAAACTGGAAAGAATCTATATGTGAAACTGTGTTTTGATGTGTACATTCATCTCTGAGAGTTAAAACATTATGTTGATTCAGCAGGCTAAAAACACTCTTCTTGGAGAATCTGCAAAGGGATATGTTAGAGCCCATTGAGGCCTATGGGGAAAGCCAAATATACTCATATAAAAACTAAAAAGAAGCTATCTCTGAAACTGCTTTGTGATATGTGGATTCATCACACAGAGTTAAATTTTTCTTTTATTCAGCAGACTAAAAACACTTTTTCTCTATAATGTGTGAAGGGACATTTGGGAGCCCATGAGGCCCTTGGTGAAACACCGAATATCCCCAGATATAAACTAGAAAGAAATTATCTGTGAAACTGTTTTCTGTTGTGTGGATTCATCTCTCAGAGTTATAACTTTCTTTTGATTCAGCAGATTGGAAACACTGTTCTTGTAGAAATGTCAAAAAGACATTTGGGAGCCCATTTGGGCTTAGGGTGAAATATCAAATACCCTTAGATAAAAACTAGAAAGAAGCTATATTTGTACTGTTTTCCAATGTGTACATTCGTCTCTCAGAGTTAAACCTTTGTTTTGATTCAACAGGTTGAAACTTATGATTTGTAGAATCTGGGAAGGGACATTTTGGAGTCCATTGAGGCCTATGGTGAAAAACCAAATATCCCCAGATAAAAACCATAAAGAAGCTCTCTGGGGAACTGCTTTCTGATGTGTGGATACATTGAGCATAGTTAATATCTTTCTTTTGATTCGGTAGGTTGGAAACAGTATTTTGTAGAATCTGAGAAAGGATACTTGGGAAACCTTTGATGCGTATGGTGAAAAACTGAATATCCCCCAATAAAAAATAGACAGAAGCTATCTGTCAAACTGCTTTGTAATGTGTGGATTCATTTCACATAGTTAAACCTTTCTTTTGATTCAGCAGGTTGGAAACAGTCTTCTTGTAGAATCTGCAAAGGGACCTTTGGGAGCACATTGACACTGATGGTGAGAAACTGAATATCCCCAGATTAAAAAAAAGAAAGAAACCACCTGTGAAACTGCTTTGTGATGTGAGGATTCATCTTACAGAGTTAAGCCGTTCTTTGATTCAGCAGATTGGAAACACACTTCTTGTAGTGTCTGTGAAGGGATATTTGAAAGCCCATTGACGACTATGGGGAAAAACTGAATATCCTTAGATAAAAACTGGAAAGAGGCTATCTGTGAAAAAACTTTGTGATGTGTGGATTACACTCATGGACTTAAAACCTTCTTTTTGATTCAGGAGGTTTGAAGCCAAGTTTTTGTAGAATCTACGGAGGGATATTTGGGAGCCCATTGATGCCTATGGTGAAAAAAACGAATATCCCATGATAAAAAATAGAAAGAGGCTATCTTTGAAACTGGTTTGTGATGTCTGGATTAATCTTAAAGAGTTAAACCTTTCTTTTGATTCAGCAGGTTGGAAACACTGTTCTCATAGAATCTGCAAAGGGAAATTTAAGAGGCCATGGAGTCCTGTAATAAAAAACGGAATATCCACAGATAAAAACTAGAAAGAAGCTAACTGTGAATCTGCTTTGTGTTTGTGGATTTATCTACTGGATTCAAACCTCTCTTTTGATTCAGCAGGTTGGAAACCCTCTTCTGGTAGAATCTTCTCAAAGACATTTGAAAGCCCATTCAGACCTATGGTGAAAAACCAAATATCTCCAGATAAAGCTGAGAGAGAAGATATAAGTCAGACTGTTTTGTGATGTGTGAATTAACCTCTCAGAGATAAATCTTTCTTTTTATTCAGTATGTTCAAAACACTCTTCTTGTAGAATCTATGAAGGGACATTTTGGAGCTCATTGAGGTCGATGGTGAAAAATTGATTATCCCCAGATAAAATCTAGAAACAAGGTACCTGTAAAACTGATTTGTGATGTGTGGCTTCATGTCACAGAATTAAGTGTTTCTTTTGATTCAGCAGATTCAAAACACTTTTCTTGTAGTATTTGTGCAGAAACATTTGGGAGACCATTGAGGCCTTGGTGAAAAATCGAATATCCCCAGATAAAAACCAGAAAAAAAGCTATCTGTGAAACTGATTTGTGATGTGTGGATTCATCTCATGTAATTAAAGCTTTCTTTTGATTCAGCAGGTTGGAAACACTTTTCTTGTTGAATCTGTGAAGGGTAATTTTTTAGTCCATTGAGGCCTATGAGGAAAAAATGAATATCCCCAGGTAACAACTAGAAATAATTTGTCTGTGAAACTGCTCTGTGGTGTGTGGATTCTTCTCACAGATTTAAACCTCTCTTTTGATTCAGCAGCTTGGAAAAAACTTCTTGTAGTATCTGCATAGGAACATTAAAGATACCATTGAGGGTTATGGTGAAAAACTGAATAGCTACATATAAAAACTAGAGAGAAGCTATCTGTGAAATTGCTTTGATTTTTCCTGATTCATCTGCCAGGTTTAAGCCTTTCTTTTAATTCAGCAGGTTGGAAACACTCTTTTTCTAGAATCTGCTGAGAGATATTTGGCAGCCTCATTGAGACCTATAGTAAAAAACTGAATATCCTCAGATAAAAACTAGAAAGAAACTATCTGTGAAAATGCTATGTTGTGGGTAGATTAATATCACAGAGTTTAAACTTTCTTTTGATTCAGCAGGTTGGAACCCCTTGATTTGTAGAATCTGTGAAGTGATATTTGAGAGCCCATGAAAGCTTATGGTGAAAAACCGAATATGCCCGGATAAAAACAAGAAAAAAGATATCACTGAAACTGTTTGTGATGTGTAGATTAATCTCACAGAGTTAAATATCTCTTTTGAGGCAAGAGGTTAAGAACTGTTTTCTGGGAGAGTCTTCAAAATTAAATTTGAAAACCCATAAAGGCCTATGGTGAAAAATTGATTATCCCCAGAAATAAACTAGAAAGAAGCTGTCTGAGAACTGTTTTGTGATGTGTTGATTCATCTCTCAGAAATAAACATTTCTTTTGATTCAGCAAGTCGGAAATGCTTTCCTTGTAGAATCTATGAAGCAACATTTGGAAGCCCATTGAGACCCTACAGTGAAAAATGGAATGTCCCAGGATAAAAAACAGGAAGAAGCTTCCTGTGAAACTGCTTTGTGATATGTGGATTCATATCACAGAATCAAACCTTTCTTTTAATTCAGCAAGTTGGAAACACTATTTTCATTGAAACTGCAAAGGGATATTTGGGAGGCTATTCACACCTAGGGTGAAAATCCACTCTCCCCAGTTAAAAACGAGAAAAACGCTATCTTTTAAACTATTATGTGATTTATGGATTCATCTCTCAGAGGTATACCATTCTTTTGGTTCAGTGTGTTGGGAACACTCTTCTTGTAGAATCTTCAAAAGGACATTTAAGAGTTCATTGAAACTTGTCATGAAAAACCGAATATCCCCAGATAAAAACTAGAAAGGAGGTATGTGTGAATCTGCTTTGCAATGTGTGTATTCATTTCACAAATTTAAACCTTTCTTTTGATTTAGAAGGTTGGAAGCAGTCTTCCTGTAGAATTTGTGAAAGGACATTTGGGAACCCATTGAGGCCTACAGTGAAAAACCAAATGTCCCCAAATTAAAACTAGAAAGAAGCTATCTGTGAAACTTCTGTGATGTGTGGATTCATCCCTCAGAGATAAAAAAAAATCTTTTGATTCAGCATATTGGAAACACTCTTCTTATAGAAACTGTGAAGGGACATTTGCAAGCCCATCAAAGCCTATAATGAAAAACCTAATACCTTTGGATAAAATCTAGAAAGAAGCTATCTGTGAAACTGCTTTGTGATGCATGAATTTATCTCACAGAGTTAAAATTTTCTTTTTTCTTCAGCAGGTGGTAAACACTTTATTTGTAAAATCTGTAAAGGAACATTTGGAAGATTCTTGAGGCCCATGGTGAAAAACAGAATATCCCCACAGAAAAACTAGAAAAAACTATCTGTGAAATTGCTCTGTGACGTGTTGATTCAACTCACAGAATTAAATCTTCCTTTTTATTAAGCACATTAGAAACAATCTTCTTGCAGAATAGGTGAAGAGATATTTGGGAGCCCATTGAAGCCTATGCTGAAAAACAAAATATCCACTGAAACAAAAAGCATAAAGGAGCTATCACTGAAACTACTACTTGATGTGTGGATTCATCTCACAAAGCTAATTTTTTCTTTTGATTCAGCAGGTTGGAAACATTCTTTCTTAAGAATCAGCATAAGGGTATTTGAAAGCCCTTTGATGCATATGGTAAAAAACCAAATATCCCTGGATAAAAACTAGAAAGAAGCTATCTGTAAAACTGTTTTGGGTTGTGTGGATTCATCTCTCAGTGATAAACATTTCTTTACATTCAGCAGGTTGGAAATGCTCTTCTTATAGCATCTACCAATGGACATTTTTTGAGCCCTTTGAGTCCTATGATGAAGACAAAGAATATTTTAACATAAAAACTACAAAGAAGCTATCTTTGAAACTGCTTTGCTATGGGAAAATTCATCTAACGGAGATAAACCTGTCTCCTGATTCAGCAGGTTGGAAACCCTCTTTTTGTAGAATCTGTTAAAGGACACTTGGGAGCACATTGAGGCCTGCCGTGAAAAACAGAATATCCCAATACGAAAACTAGAAAGAAGCTGTCTGCAAAACTGCTTTATTATGTGTGGATTTATCTCACAGATTTAAACCTTGTTGGTTTCAGTTTTTTGGAAACAATCTTCTGGTAGAATCTGCAATTAGACATTTGATAGCCATTTGAGGCTTATGATGAAAAATTGAATATCCCCAGACAACAACTGGAAAGAAGCAATCTATCAAACTGTTTTGATATGTGTGGTTTCATCTCTCAGACATAAACATTTTTTTTTTTGATTCAGTAGATTGGAAAGACTCTTCTTGTAAAATCTGTGAAGGGACATTTGGGAGCCAATTGATGCCTATTGTGAAAAGCTGAATATTCCCAGAGGAAAATTAGAAAGAATCTATCTGTGAAAATGCTTTTTGATGTGTGGATTCATCTAACAACTTAAAACTTTCTTTGGATTCAGCAGGTTGGAAACACTCTTTTTTTAGAATTTGCAAGGAAATATTTTGAAGCCCATTGAGGTCTATGGTGAAAAACTGAATATCCCAGGATAAAAACTAGAAAGAAGCTCTCTGTGAAACTGGTTTGTGATGCGTGGATTCATCACACAGAATTAAACCTTTCTTTTGATTCAGCAAGTTGGAAACACTATTTTTGTAGAATCTGTGAAGAAATATTTACAAGCACATTGACCTTATACTCAAAAACTGATGTCCCCAGAAAAAAATATATATAGAAAGAGGCTATCCATGAAACTGCTTTGTGATATGTGAATTCACCTCCTCGAGTTAAAACTTTCTTTTGATTCAGCAACTTGGAAACACTTTTCTTGTAGAATCTGAGAAGCGACATTTGGGAGCCCAATGAAGCCTATGGTAAAAAACAGAATATCCCCAGATAAAAAATATAAAGAAGCTATCTGTGAAATGGCTTTGTGATGTGTGAATTCATCTCACAGATTTAACGCATTTTTTTAATTCAGCAAGTTGGAAACACTGTTTTTGCAGAATCTGCAAAGGGGCATTTTGGAGCTCATGGACAACTATGGTGAAAAATTGATTTCCACAGATAAAAAACTTTAAACAGGCTGTCTGTGAAAATGCTTTGTGATGTGCGGATTCATCTCATAGATTTAAATCTTTCTTTTCATGAAGCTGTTACAAAAATCCCATCTGGCAGAATCTATGAACAGACATTTGAAAGCCCTTTGAGGCCAATGGTGAAAAACTGAATATCCCCAGATGGAAACTAAAAAGAAGTTACCTGTGAAACTCTTTTGATATGTGTAATTAATCTCTCATAGATAAACCTTTCTTTTCATTCTGAACGTTGGAAACACTCTTCTTGTAGAATCTGGGAAGGGACATTTGGGGTCCATTGAGGCCTATGCTGAAAAGCCGAATATCCCCAGATGAAAACTAGAAAGAAACTATCTGTGAAACTGATTTATAATGTGTGGATTCATCTCACAGAGTTAAACCCTTCTTTTGATTCAGTTGGTTTGAAACACTCTTCTTGCAGGATATGAGAAGGGACATTTTAGAGCCCATTGAAGCCAATGCTGAAAAACTAAATATCCCCGTGTTAAACCTATAAAGAAACTATTTGTAAAACGGTCTTTTGATGTGTGGATTCCATTCGTGGAGTTCAACCTTTATTTTGATTCAGCAGTTTGGAAACACTCTACTTGTAGAATTTGTGAAAGGAGACTTGGGAATCCATTGGGACCTCTGATGAAAGAATGAATATCCCCAGATATAAACTACAAAGAAGCTATCAGTGAAATTGCTTTGTTATGTGTGGATTCATATCACAGAGTTAAATCTTCATTGTGATTCAGCAGGTTGGAAACACTCTTCTAGTATAATCTGCAAAGAAACCTTTGACAGCCCACTGAAATTGTGAAAAACAAAATATCCCCAGATAAAACCTAGAAAAAAGCTTTTTGTGAAACTGTTTTGTGATTTGTAAATTCATTTCTCAGCGATGAACCTTTCTATTGATTTAGAATATTGTAAAAACTCTTCTTGTAGAATCTACATGGGGATATTTGGGAGCCCATTGAGGCCTGTGGTTAAAAACTGAATAACTCCAGATAAAAACTAGAAAGAAGCTATCTATAAAACTGCTTTGTGATGTGTGGATTCACCTCACAAACTTAAGGATTTCTTTCGATTCAGCAATTTGGAAACACTCTTCTCATAGAATCTCAAGGGAATAATTTTGAGCCCATTGAGGCCTATGTTTTATCCCAGATAAAAGCTAGAAAGGATCTATTCATCAAATTGTTTTGTGATGTGTGGATTCAACTCACAGAATAAAACCTTTCTTTTAATTCAGCAGGTTGGAAACAAAGTACTTGTAGAATCTACAAAGGGGCCTTTTGTAACCCATTGAAGTATATGTTGAAAAGCTGAATAGCACCAGATAAAAAACTAGAAAGAAACTGTGTGTGAAACTGCTTTTGTGATGTGGGGATTCATCTCACAGACTTAAACCTTTCTTTTCATACAGCAAGTTGGAAGCACTCTTTTTGTAGAATCCACAAGGGGACATTTTGGGGCAAATTGAGGACTCCAGTGAAAAACTGAAATCCCCAGATAAAACTAGAAAGAAATCAACCATCTGTGAAACTACTTTGTGATGTGTTGAATCATCTCACATAATTAAATCTTTCTTTTGATTCAGCAGTTTGGAAACACTGTTTTTGTAGAATCTGTGAAGGGCAATTTAAGAGTGCCTTGAGGTCTATGGTGAAAAAGCAAATATAGACAGATAAAAACTAGAAAGAACATATCTGTGGAACTGTTTTGTTATATGTGGATTCATCTCACAGAGTTAAGTCTTCATTTTGATTCTGCAGGTTGGAAACAGTCTTTTGGCATAATCTGCAAAGAAGCATTTGAAAGTCCACTGAGGCTTATGGTTAAAAAAAAACAAATATCTCCAGATAAAACCTAGAAATAATCTTTCTGAGAAATTATTTTGTTATTTGTAAATTCATCTCTCAGAGTTGAAACTTTCTATTGATTTAGTGGGTTGGAAAAAATTTTAGAATCTGCAAATGAATGTTTTGGAACCCATTGAGTCTATGGTGAAATACTGGACATCCCTAGATGGAAACTAGAAAGAAACTATATGTGAAACCGATTTTAATTGCGTGTATTCCTCTTACAGAGTTAAACTTTTCTTTTCATTCAGTAGGTTGGAAACAATTTTCTTGTAGAAACTGTTGGGGAACATTTGTGAGTCCATTGAGGACTTTGGTGAAAAACTGAACATCTCCAGATAAAAACTAGAAAGAAGCTATCTGTGAAACTGCTTTGTGATGTGCGGATTCATCTCACATAGTTAAACCTTTATTTAGATTCAGCATGTTATAAACATTCTTCTTATAGAATCTGGAAGGGGACAATTTTGAGCCCATTGACGTTTATGGTGAGAAATCAAATATCCCCAGTAAAAACCTGGGAAGAAGTTATCTGTGAAACTGTTTTGTGATGTGTGGATTAATCTCTCAGAGATGAAACTTTCCTTTAATTCAGGAGGTTGGAAAGAAAGGACTTGTAGAATCTGTGAAGGAGTCTTTTGTAGCTCATTGAGGCCTATGTTGAAAAAATAAATATAGTACATCTAGTTCTAGATCCTTGAGGAATTGCCATGCTGTTTTCCATAATGGTTGAACTAGTTTACAATCCCACCAACAGTGTAAAAGTGTTCCTATTTCTCCACATCCTCTCCAACACCTGTTGTTTCCTGATTTTTTAATGATTGCCATTCTAACTGGTGTGAGATGGTATCTCATTGTGGTTTTGATTTGCATTTCTCTGATGGCGAGTGGTGATGAGCATTTTTTTTTATTATACTTTAAGTTCTAGGGTACATGTGCATAAGGTGCAGGTTTGTTACATATGTATATATGTGCCAAGTTGGTGTGCTGCACCCATCAACTCGTCAGCACCCATCAATTCATCATTTATATCTGGTATAACTCCTCAATGCAATCCCTCCCCCCTCCCCCCTCCCCATGATAGGCCCCAGTGTGTGATGTTCCCCTTCCCGAGTCCAAGTGAGCTCATTGTTCAGTTCCCACCCATGAGTGAGAACATGCGGTGTTTGGTTTTCTCTTCTTGTGATAGTTTGCTAAGAATGATGGTTTCCAGCTGCATCCATGTCCCTACAAAGGACGCAAACTCATCCTTTTTTATGGCTGCATAGTATTCCATGGTGTATATGTGCCACATTTTCTTAATCCAGTCTGTCACTGATGGACATTTGGGTTGATGAGCATTTTTTCATGTGTCTGTTGGCTGTATGAATGTCTTCTTTTGAGAAATGTCTGTTCATATCCTTTCCCCACTTTACCATATGACCCAGCCATCCCACTACTGGGTATATACCCAGAGGATTATAAATTATTCTACTACAAAGACACATGCACACGTATGTTTATTGCGGCACTATTCACAATAGCAAAGACTTGGAATCAACCCAAATGTCCATCAGTGACAGACTGGATTAAGAAAATGTGGCACATAGACACCATGGAATACTATGCAGTCATAAAAAAGGATGAGTTTGCTTCCTTTGTAAGGACATGGATGCAGCTGGAAACCATCATTCTTAGCAAACTATCACAAGAAGAGAAAACCAAACACCACATGTTCTCACTCATAGGTGGGAACTGAACAATGAGTTCACTTGGATTCGGGAAGGGGAACATCACACACTGGGGCCTATCATGGGGAGGGGGGAGAGATTGCATTGGGGAGGAGTTATACCAGATATAAATGATGAATTGATCGGTGCTGACGAGTTGATGGGTGCAGCACACCAACATGGCACAGATATACATATGTAACAAACCTGCACGTTATGCATATATACCCTAGAACTTAAAGTATAATCAAAAAAAGAAAAATTAAATATAACCAGATAAAAACTAGAAATAAACTATTTGTGAAACTGCTTTGTGATGTGTGGATTCATCTCACAGAGTTAAAATTTTTGTTTGATTTAGCAAGTTGGAAACACTATTTTTGTAGAATCTGCAAGGAAACACTTACAAGCACTTTGATGCCTATGATCAAAAAGAGATGTCCCCAGATAAAAACTAGAAAGAAGCTATCCATGAAACTACTTTGTGATATGTGGATTCACCTCATGTAGTTAAACCTTTCTTCTGATTTAGCAGGTCAGAAATAAAGTACTCGTAGAATTTGTGAAGGGGCCTTTAGTAGTCCATTGAGGCCTATGTTAAAAAAAAAAATATGACCAGATAAAAACTAGCAAGAAGCTATCTCTGAAACTGCTTTGGATGTGTGGATTCATCTCAGAGAGTTAAATCTTTCTTTTGATGCAGCAGGTTGAAAACAGTCTTCTTGAGGTGTCTGCAAAGGGATATTTGGGAGCTTATTCAGGACTAAGGTGAATCAGTGGAACGACATTGTGATGTGAAGATTCATCTCACAGAGTTAAACGTTTTACTTTATTCATCAGGGTGCAAGTACTATATTTGTAGAACTTGTGAAGTGACATTTTGGAGCCCATTGTGATCTAAGGTGAAAAGCTAATCATCACCATATAAAAACTAGAAACAAGCCATTTGTGAAACTCCTTTGTGATGTGTGGATTCAATTCACAAAGGTAAAACTTTTTTTTTTGATTCAGCAGTTTGAAAACCCTCTTCTTGTAGAATCTATGATGGGACTTTTTTGAGCCATTTGAGGCCTATGGTGAAAAACTTAATATCCCCAGATATAAACTAGAAACAAAATATCTGTGAAACTTCCATTGATTGAGCAGGTTGGAAACACTCTTCTTGTAGAATCTGTGAACAGATATTTGGGAACCCATTAAAGCCTATGGTGAAAAAAGGAATATCTCCAGAGAAAACTAGAAAGGCTATCTGTCAAACTGCTTTTTGATGGATGGATTCGTCTCACAGATTTAAAACTTTCTTTTGATTCCATGAGTTGGAAACACTATTTTTGTAGAATCTGCAAAGAAATCCTTACAAGCACATTGACACTTATGGTCAAAAAACTTATACCCCCAGAAAAAAGCTAGAAAGAAACTATCTATGAAACTGCTTTGAGAAGTGTGGATTCACCTCACATAGTTAAACCTTCCTTTTGATTCAACAGGTTGAAAGCACTGTTCTTATAGAATCTGCGAAGTAACATTTGGGAGCCCAGTGAGGCATATGGTGAGAAACCGAATATCCCCGGATAAAATCTAGAAAGAATTTATCTGTGAAACTGCTTTGCTATGTGTGGATTCATCTCACAGAGTTAACCATTTCTTTTGATTCAGCAAATTGGAAACACCATTTTTGTAGAATCTGCAAGAGGACATTTGGGAGCACATAGACACCTATGGTGGAAAATTGATTTCCCCAGTTAAAAACTCCAAAGTGGCTATCTGTGAAACTGCTTTGTGATGTGTGGATTCATATCAGAGAGTTAAACCTTTCTTTTGATTCTGCTGTTGTGAAAAACTGTTCTGGTGAAATCTGCGAAAAGACATTTGAAAGTTTTTTGAGGACTATGATGAAAAACAGAATATCCCAAGATACAAACTAAAAAGAAGTTATTTGTGAAACTCTTTTGATATGCGTGGATTCATCTCTTAGAGGTAAGTTTTTCTTTTTGTTCAATAGAATGAAAACATTCTTCTGGTGGAATCTGTAAAGGGACATTTGGGGGCCCATTGGGGCCTAAGGTGAAAAACTGAATATCCCCAGATAAAAACTTGAAGGAAGATATTTGTGAAACAGTTTTGTGATGTGTGTATTCATCTCACACTGTTAAACCTTTCTTTTGATTCAGCAGATTGGAAACACTCTACTGGTAGAATCTGTGAAGGGACATTTGGGAGCACGTTGAGGCCTATGGTGAAAATACAAATATCCCTAGATAAAAACTAGAAAGAAGTTCTCTGCTAAACTGCTTTGTGATGTGTGGATTCAGCTTACAGTTTTAAATTTTTCTTTTGATTCACCTGTTGGAAACTCTCTTTTGGTAGAATCTGTGAAGGGACATTTTGGGGCCCACTGACACCTATAGAGAAAAACAGAATATCTTCAGATAAATACTAGAAAGAAGATATCCATGAAACTGTGTGGTGTGTGGATTTATCTCACAGAGTTAGACCTTTCTTTTGATTTAGCAGATTGGAACATTCTTTTTGTAGAATCAGCAAAGGAACATTTTGGGGGAAATTGAGGCCTACTATAAAAAATATTTAAAAAATGAACATAGCCAGATAAAAACTAGAAAGAAGCCAGCTGGGAAACAGCTTTGTGAGGTGGATTCACTTAACAGAATAAAAGCTTTCTAGTTTGGAAAAACTCTTCTGGTAATATCTGTGAAGAGACATTGAAATCCCATTGAGGTCTATGTTGAAAATCAGAATATCACTAGACAAAAACTGAAAAGAAGTTATCTGTGAAACTGGCTTGTGATGTCTAGATTCAAATCACAGAGATAAACATTTCTTTTGATTCAGCAAATTGGAAACGTTTTTTTGGAGAAGGTGCAAAAGGATATTTGGAAGCCCAATGAGGTCAATGGTGAGAAACCAAATATCCCCTGATATAAACTAGAAAGAAGGTATCAGTGAAATTGCTTTGTGATATGTGGATTCAACTCAGAGTTAACCTGTTATTTTGATTTAGCAGGTTGGAAACAAACTTCTTGTAGAATCTGTGAAGGGACATTTGGGAGTCCATTGAGGCCTATGGTGAAAAACTGAATATACACAGATGAAAACTAGAAAGAAACTATCTGTAAAACTGCTTTGTCATGTGTGGATTCATCTGATAGTGTTAAACTTTTGTTCTGATTCAGCAGATTGGAAACACTCTTCTTGCAGAATTCTTAAAGGGACATTTGGGAGCACATTGACTCCTAGGGTAAAAATCAGAATATCCCCAGATAAAAACTAAAAAGAAGCTACCTGTGAAAGTGCTTTGTGATGTGTGGATTCATCTCATAGAGTTAAACCTTTGTTTTAATTCAGCAGGTCAGAAACATTTTATTTGTAGGATCTGCAAAGGAACTTTCTGGAGCACATTGATGCCTGTGGTGAAAAACACAATATCCCCACATTAAAAAATACAAAGAAGTTATGTATGAAACTGGTTTGTGTTGTGTGGATCCAAATCAGAGAGATAAACCTTTCTTTTATATGGCAGGTTGGAAAAAAATTTCTTGTAGAGTCTGTGAAGGAATATTTAAGGGTCCCTTCATGACTATCATGTTAAAAAATATCCACAGATAAAAACTAGAAGAAGCTAGCTATGAAACTGTTTTGTAATGTGCGGATTCATGTCACAGAGTCAAACCTTTCTTTTGATTCATCAGATTTGAAAGCCCCGTCTGGTAGAATCTGCAAAGAAACGTTTGTGAGTCCATTGAGGCTTATGTTGAAAAACAAAATATCCCTAAACAAAAACTGGAAAGAAAGTGACTGTGAAACTGCTTTGTGATTTGTGGGTTAAACTCACAGAATTAAACCTTTCTATAGACTTAGCAGGTTAAAAACTCTCAATTTGTAGAATCCACAAAGGGACATTCTGGAGCCCATTGAGGCCTGTAATGAAAACCTGAATATCCCTGGTAAAAACTTAAGAAGTTATCTGTGAAATGACTTTGTGGTGTGTGGATTCATCTCACAGAGTAAAATCTGCCTTTGAATTCAGCAGGTTGGAAACACTCTTTTTGTAGAATCTGCGAAGTGACATTTGAAAGCACATCGTAACTAGGCTGAAAAACCAAATATCCACAAATAAAAACTATAAAGTTTCTACCTGTGAAACTGTTATGTAATGTGTGGATTCGTCTCACAGTGGTAAACCTTTCTTTTGATTCATCAAGTTCGAAACACGCTTCTGGTAAAATCTGTGAAAGGACGTTTGGGAGTCCTTTGAGGCCTATGGTAAAAAATGAACATCCCAAGATAAAAACTAGAAGGAAGCTCCCTGTGAAACTGCTTTGTGATGTGTGGATTCAACTCACAGATTTAAAACTTTCTTTTTAGTCAGCAGGTAGGAAACACTCTTTTTGTAGAATCTGTGAAAGGACATTTGGGAGCCCATTGAAGCCTATGGTAATAAACCAAGTACTGCAGATAGAAACTAGAAAGAAGCTATCTGTAAAACTGCTTTGTGATGTGTGGTTACATCTCACAGAGGTAAACCTCTCTTTTGATTCACCATGTTGCAAACACTCTTCTGGTAGAATCTGTGAGGAGCCATTTGGGAAGCCTTTGAGGCCTACGGTGAAAAACAGAATATCCCTAGATACAAAGTAGAAGGAAGTTATCTGTGGAACTGCTTTGTGAGGTGTAGATTCAACTCAGAGTGTTAAGCCTTTCTTTTGATTCAGCAGGTTGGAAACATTCTATTTGTACAATCTGCAAAGGGACATTTTGGAGCCCATTGAGGCCTATGGTGAAAAAAAATCCCCAAATAAAAGGTAGAAAGAAGCTATCAGTGAAACTGCCTTGTGATGTTTGGATTTATCTCACGAAGATAAACGTTTGTTTTGATTCAGCAGGATGGAAACCCTCTTCTGTAGAATGTAGGAAGACATTTGGGAGCCCATTGACGTTTATGGTGAAAAACCATACTTTTCTAGATAAAAACTAGAAAGAAGCTATCTGTAAAACTGCCTTGTGATGTGTGGATTTATCTCACAGAGTTAAGCTATTCTTTCAATTCAGTAGGTTGGAAACAATCTTCTTGTAGAATCTGTGAAGGGACATTTAGGAGACCGTTGAGCCCTAAGGTGAAAAACTAAATGTCCCCAGATAAAAACCAGAAATAAACCATCAGTGAAACTGATTTGCGATTAGTGGATTCATCTCACAGAGTTAAACTTTTCTTTCTATTCAACACGTAGGAAACACCCTATTTGTAGTATCTGCAAGTAGACATTTGGGAGCCCATTGCAGCCTATTGTGAAAAACTGAATATCCCCAGATAAAAACCAGAAAGAAGCTATCTGTGAAACTGTTTTGTGATGTGTGGATTCATCTCACAGAGTTAAATATTTCTTTTGTTTCATCAGGTTAAAAAAACTCTTCTGGTACAATCTGTGACAGGACATCTGGGAACCCATTGAAGCATATGGCAAAAAAACCAATATTCCCAGATAAAATTTAGAAATAAGCTATCTGTGAAACTGCTTTGTGGTTTATGAATTAAATTCACAGAAGTAAAGCTTTGTTTTGATTCTACACATTGAAAATTTTCTTCTTATAGAAACTGTGAAGAAACATTTGGGAGCCCTTTGAGACTTATGGTGAAAAATAGAGCACTAGATAAAAACTAGAAAGAAGTTAACTGTGAAATTTCTTTGTGATGTATGGATTCCACTTGAAGAGTTTAAGCTTTCTTTTCATTCAGCAGGTTGGATATACTTTATTTGTAGAATCAGGGAAGGGACATTTGGGAGCCCTTTGGAACCTATGATGAAACAACAAATATCCCCAGATAAAAACTAGAAACAAGCCATCAGAGAAACTGCTTTGTGATGTGTAAATTCAGCTCACAGAGTTGAACCTTTTTTTTTTCATTCAGCAGGTTGTAATCACTTTATTTGTAGAATATGTGAAGGGACATTTGAAAGCCCATTGAGGCTTATGGTGAAAAACCAAATATCCCCAGACAAAAAGTAGAAAGGATATATCTCTGAAACTGATTTGTGATTTGTGTATACAACTTAACAGAGGTAAACTTCTCTTCTGATTCAGCAAGTTGAAATCACTCATTTTGTATAGTCTCAGAAGAAATATTTGGGAGCACATTGATGCCTATGTTCAAAAAGAGATATACTCGGATATATACTAGAAAGAAGCTTTCTGTGAAACTGCTTTGTGATTTGTGGATTCATCTTACTGAGGTCAACCTTTATTTTGATTTAGTAGCTTGGAAACACTCTTCTGATAGAATCTGTGAAGGGACATCTGAAAGTCCATCGTGGCCTATGATGGAAAGCAGAATCTAGAAAGCAGCTATCTGTGAAACTATTTTGTGAAGTGTGGATTCATCTCTCAGAGGTAAAACTTTCTTTTGATTCAGCAGTTGGAAACACTCTTCTTGTAGAATCTTGGAAGGGACATTTGGGAGCCTATTGAGGCCTATGGTGAAGAACAGATTATCTCTAAATAAAAATTAGAAAGAAGACAGCTGTGAAAGTGTTTTGTTTTGTGTGGATTCAACTTACGGAATTAAAACCTTCCTTTTCTTCAGCAGGTTAGAAAAACTGTATTTGTAGAATCTTTGAAAAGACATTTGGGGGTCTATTGAGGCCAACAATGAAAAACCGAATATACCCATATGAAAACTAGAAAGAAGTTATCTGTGAAACTGCTTTGTGACGTGTGAGTTCATTTCACAGAATCAAATCTTTTTTTTTTCTTCCTTTTCTTGATTCATTATGTTGGAAACACACTGGTAAAATGTGTGAGGAAACATTTGGGAAACCATTGAGGTTTATGATTAAAAACAGAATATACCGGCTGGGCGCAGTGGCTCAAGCCTGTAATCCCAGCACTTTGGGAGGCCGAGACGGGCGGATCACGAGGTCAGGAGATCGAG
>NC_045442.1:91921854-91922278 GCF_002776525.5 Piliocolobus tephrosceles | reverse complement strand
AAATAGGAACACTTTTACACTGTTGGTGGGATTGTAAACTAGTTCAACCATTATGGAAAACAGTATGGCGATTCCTCAAGGATCTAGAACTAGATGTACCATATGACCCAGCCATCCCACTACTGGGTATATACCCAAAGGATTATAAATTATGCTACTACAAAGACACATGCACACGTATGTTTATTGTGGCACTATTCACAATAGCAAAGACTTGGAATCAACCCAAATGTCCATCAGTGACAGCCTGGATTAAGAAAATGTGGCACATATACACCATGGAATACTATGCAGCCACAAAAAAGGATGAGTTTGCGTCCTTTGTAGGGACATGGATGCAGCTGGAAACCATCATTCTTAGCAAACTATCACAAGAGGAGAAAACCAAACACCGCATGTTCTCACTCATAGGTGGGAACTGAAC
>NC_045442.1:91903326-91921754 GCF_002776525.5 Piliocolobus tephrosceles | reverse complement strand
GATGAGCTTGCGTCCTTTGTAGGGACATGGATGCAGCTGGAAACCATCATTCTTAGCAAACTATCACAAGAGGAGAAAACCAAACACCGCATGTTCTCACTCATAGGTGGGAACTGAACAATGAGCTCACTTGGACTCGGGAAGGGGAACATCACACACTGGGGCCTATCATGGGGAGGGGGGAGGGGGAAGGGATTGCATTGGGGAGTTATACCTGATATAAATGAAGAATTGATGGGTGCTGACGAGTTGATGAGTGCAGCACACCAACATGGCACATGTATACATATGTAAGAAACCTGCACGTTATGCACATGTACCCTAGAAGTTAAAGTATAATAAAAAAAAAAAGAAAAAGAAGAAAATCACAAAAAAAAAAAAAGAAAAGAAAGATCAAGCATAGGATGCCTGGTTAAATTTGAAACTAAAATAAAAAATATATAAATATTTTAGAATAATTTAGCCCCATGCATTTTTTATACCAATATGTAATTGTTTATCTGAAATTGAAATTAAACTTGGCAACCTGTAAAAAAAATAAATAAATAAATAAATAAATAAAGAAAGAAAGAAAGAAAGAAAGAAAAAGCAAGTATCCCCAGATAAAAACTAGAAAGAAATTCTCTGTGTGGATTCATATCACAGAGTCAAACCTTTTTTTGTTTTTTTTTTTTTTAAATTCAGCATATTGGAAACACTCTCCTTCTAGAATTTGCAAAATGACCTAGTTCATCACCTTGACGCCTATGGTGAAAAACGAATATCTTCATTGTAAAACAAGAAAGCAGCTGTAGTATCTACAAAGGGATGTTTGGGAGCCCATTGAGGCTTATGGTAAAAATCTGAATATCCACATATAAAAAGTATAAAAAAGCTCTCTGTGAAATTTCTTTGTGATGGTAGATTTATCTCCCAGAATTAAAGGTCTAGTTTCATTCAGCAGCTTGGACCTATTCTTATGGTAGAACCTGCGAAAAGACATTTGGGAGTCCATTGAGGCCAAAAGTGAAAAAGAGAATATTCCCAGATAAAAACTAGAATGAAACTATCTTTGGAACTGCTTTGTGATGTTTGGATTCGTCTAACAGAGTCCAACCTTTCTTTTGATCCAGAAGATTAAAAATACTCTTGTGGTAGAATCTGCCAAGGGATATTTCGGAGTTCTTTGAGGCTTATAATGAGGAAAAAAAAATTCCTAGATAAAACTAGAAAGATGTTATCTGTGACACTGCTTTGTACTGTGTGGATTCATCTCACAGAGTTAAACCTTGGTTTTGATTCAGCATATTGGAAGCCCTCTTCTTGCAGAATCTGTGAAGGGACATTTTAAAGGATATTGATGCCTAGAATTAAAAACTGAATATCTTCAGATAAAAACTAGAAAGAGGATGTCTGAGAAACTGCTCTGTGATGTGTGGATTAAACTCACAGAGTTAAATTCTTCTTTTGATTCAACACATTGGAAACCCTCTTCTGGTAGAATCTGTGAATGGACATATGGTAGTCCATTGAGGCCTATGGTGATTGAATGAATATCTATAGATTAAAACTAGAAAGAAAGAATAAGAGAAACTGCTTTGTGATGGGTGGATTCAACTCACAGCAGGTTCGAAGAACTCTATTTGTAGAAACTGTGAGGAAACTTTTGGGAGCCCATTGATGCTTATCTTGAAAAAAAGAAAACCGCCAGATAAAAACAAGAAAGAAGCTCTCTGTGAAACTGCTTTGTGATGAATGGATTCATTACACGGGTTTAAACTTTTCTTTTGATTCAGCATGTCGGAAACCCTTACTTTCAAGAATCTGCAAAGGGACATTTGGGAGCACATTGACGCCTATGGTGATAAAAAGATATACCCAGATAAAAACTAGAAAGAAGATTTCTGTTAAACTGCTCTGTGAGGTGTGGATTTATATCAAAGAGTTAAACCTTTCTTTTGATTTAGCAGGTTGGAAACACTCTTCCGGTAAAAACTGCAAAGGAATGGCTGAAAGCTTTTTGAGGTCTACGATGAAAAACAGAATATCTCCAGATAAAAGCTAGAAGGAAGCTATCTGTGAAATTGTTTCGTGATGTGTTGATACATCCCTCAAATATAAAACTTTCTTTTGATTCAGCAGGCTGGAAACAAACTTCTTGTAGAATCTGTGAAAGAATATTTGGGAGCTCATTTAGGCCTATGGTCAAAAACCAAATATCCCCAGCTAAAAACTAGAAAGAAGTTGTCTGTGAAACTACTTTGTGATATGTGGATTCATCTCACAATGTTAACCCTTTCTTTTGATTCAGCAGGTTGGAACATACTTATGGTAGAAACTATGATTATACATTTGGGAGCCCTTTGAGGTCTATGGTGAAAAACAGAGTATCCCTGATAAAAACCAGAAAGCAGCTATCTGTGAAACTACATTGTGATGTGTGGATTCAACTCACAGAGTTAAACAATTCTTTTGATTTAACAACTTGGAAACAAACTTCTTGTTGAATCTGTGAAGGGACATTTGAAAGACACTGAGGCCTATGTTGAAATACAGAGTATCTCCAGATAAAAACTTTAAATAAAGAAACTACCTGAGACACTGCTCTGTGATGCTTTGATTCAGTTCACAGAATTAAATCTTTCCCTTTATTCAGCAGGTTGGAAACATTCTATTTGAAGAAACTGTGAAGAAACATTTGGGAGCCCATTGAGGCCTAAAGAGAAAAAGACAATATCCCCACATAAACAATGAAAAGAAGCTATCTGTGAAACTGGTTTGTGATGTGTGGATTCAACTCAGAGAGTTAACCATTATTTTGATTCAGCAAGTTGGAAACGCACTTCTTGTGGTATCTGTGAAAAGATATTTAATAGCGTATTAAGGCCTATGGTGAAAAACTGACTATTCTCAGATAAAAAATAGAAAGAACCTGTCTTTGAACCTGCTTTGTGATGTGTAGTTTCATCTCAAAGAGTTAAACTTCGTTTTGATTCAGCAGGTTGTAAACTCTCTTCTTCTAGAATCTGTAAAGGGAATTTTTGGAGCAATTGAAACCTAGAGTAAAAAACAGTATATCCCCAGATACAAACTAAAAAGAAGCTATCTGTGAAACTGCTTTGTGATGTGCTAATTCATGTCACAGGGTTAAAGCTTTTTTTTTTAATTCAGCAAGTTGGAAACACTATTTTTGTACATTCTTTGAAGGAACATTTGGGAGCATATTGTTGCCTATGGGAAAAAGAGGTATACCCAGATAAAAACTAGAAAGAATCTGTCTGTGAAACTGCTTTGTGATTTTTAAATTCATCTCACAGAGTTAAACCTTTCTTTTCATTCAGGAGGTTGGAAACACTATTCTTGTGAAACATGTGAAAAGACCTTTGGGGGCAAACAGAGGACTATGATGAAAAAGAGAACACTGTTTTGAAACAGTTTTTGTAGAATATGCAAAGAGATATTTGGGAGCTCATTGAGGCCAATGGTAAAAATGCGACTATCCCCAGATAAAATCTAGAAAGAAGTTCTCTGTGAAGCAGCTTTGTGATGTGTGGATTCATCTCACAGGGTTAATTTTTTTTTTTTTTTTTGATTCAGCAGGATAAAATCACTCTTCTTGTAGAATCTGTGAAGGGAGATTTCATTTGGGAGCCCATTGAGGCATATAGTGAAAAACTTATTATCCTTAGATAAAAATTGGAAAGAATCTCTCTGTGAAACTGCTTTCTGATGCATGGATTCAACTCACTGACTTAAATCTTCTTTTGATTCAGCAGGTTACAACCACTATTATTGTAGAATCTGGCAAGGAATATTTCAAACCTCACTGAGGGCTATAAAAAGAAATATAAGTAGATAAAACTAGAAAGTACCTATCTATGAATCAGCTCCTTGATGGGTGGATTGATCTCTCAGAGCTAAACCTTTATTTTGATTCAGAAGGTTGGAGACACTCTTCCTGTAGGATCTGGGAAGAAATATTTGGGAACACATTGCATCTAAGGTGCAAAACTGAATATACCTTGATAAAAACTAGGAATAAGATAACTCTGAAACTGCTTTGTGATGTGTGGATTCATCTCACACAGTTAAACTTTTCTTTTCATTTAGCATGTTGAAAAGAAACTTCATGTAGAATCTGTGAATAAACATTTGGAGACCAATTGAAGACTATGCTGAAAAACCAAATATCTCAGGATAAAAACTAATAAGAAGCTCTCCATGAAACTGCTTTGTGATGTGTGGATTCATCTCATAGAGTTAAACCTTTCTTTTCATTCAACCAGTTGAAAACATTCTTTTTGCAGCATCTGTGAAGGGACATTTGAAAATCCTTTGAGGCCTATAATGAAAAACAGAATATCCCCAAATAAAAACTAGAAACAAGCTATCCGTTCAACTTCTTTCTGATGTATGGATTTGACTGCACAGAGTTAAACCTTTCTTTTGTTTCAGCAGTTTGGAAACACTCTTCTGGTAGAATCTGCCAAGGGACATTTGGGACCAATTTGAGGACTATGGTAAAAAAATAAATGTCCCAAGATAAAAACTATAAAGAAGCTATCTGTGAAACTGCTTTTTCATGTGAGGATTCACCTCACAATGTTAAACATTTGCTTTAATTTAGGAGGTTGGAAACACTGTTTTTATGGAATCTCCAAAGGGCCATTTGAGGGCCAATGAGGCCTATGTTGAAAAAGCAAACATCCCCTATTAAAAACTAGAAAAAAAACTATTGGTGAAACGGCTTTGTGATGTGTGTATTTATGGCATGGAGTTGAACCTTTGTTTTGATTCAGAAGGTTAGAAACAGGTTCTTGTAGAACCTGTGAAGGGACATTTCAGAGCCCATTGAGGCCTGTAATCAAAAAAAACGAATATCCCCAGATAAAAAACTAAAAGGAAGCTATCTGTGAGACTGCTTTGTTATGGGTGGATTCATGTCACAGAGTTAAACCATTCTTTTGATTCAGCATGTTGGAAACACTCTTTTTGTGGAATATGTGAGGGGACTTATGGGAGACCATTGAGGTTTATGGTTAAAAACAGAATATCCTCAGATAAAAACTAGAAAGAAGATATCTGTGAAACTGCTTTGTGATGTATCGATTCAATTCACAGTGTTAAATTTTTTTTTGATTCAGCAGGTTGGAAACACTCTCTTGGTACAATCTGTGAGGGGACCTTTTGGAGCCCAATAAGGTCTATGGTGAAAAATCTAATATTTCTAGACAAAAAACAGGGGGAAGCTAACTCTGAAACTGCTTTGTGATGTGTAGATTTAACTTACAAAGTTAAACCTTTCTTTTGATTCAGCAGATTGGAAACACTGCATTTGTAGATTCTGTTAAGGGTCATTTGGGAGCTCATTGAGGCCTATGGTGACAAAGAGACTATCGCCAGATTAAAACTAGAAATAAGCTATCTGTGAAACTGCTTAAGGTATGTGGATGCATCTCACAGAATTAAATCTTTGTTTCAATTCAGCAGCTTGGAAACACTTTTCTTGTAAAATCTGCGAAGGGACATTTGGGAGCACATTGACGCCTATGATAAAAAATCAAATGTTCCCAAGTAAAAACTAGAAAGAAGCTATCAGTGAAACTGCTCTGTAGTGTAAGGATTCATCTCACATAGTTAAACGTTTCTTTTGACTCAGCAGGTTTAAAACAATATTGGGTAATATGTGCAACGGGACAATTGGGAGCTCATCGAGGCCTATGGTGATAAATTGAATATCCACAGATGAAAAACTAGAAAGAAGCTACCTGTGAAACTGCTTTGTGATGTGTGGATTCATATCACAGAGTTACACCTGCCTTTTGATTAAGCAGCTTTGAAATACTCTTTTCTAGAATCTGTTTAGTGACATTTGGGGATCATTTAAGGCCTATGATGAAAAACCAAATATTTCTAGATGAAAACTGGAAAGAAGCTATCTGTGAAACTGTTTTTTGGTGTGCAGATTCATCTCACAGAGTTAAACCTTTCTTTTGATTCAGCAAGATTGAAACACATTTGTGGTAGAATCTGCCAAGGGACATTTTGGAGCATATTGAGGGTTATAATGAAGAGCAGATAATCCTAAGATAAAAACTAGAAATAAGCTTCTGTGAAACTGCTTTGTGATGTGTGGATTTATCTCACAGTGTTACACTTTCTTTTGATTTTTAGGTTAGAAACATTCTTCTGGTGAATCTGTGAAGAAATATTTGAGAGCCCTTTGAGGCCTATGGTAAAAAACCAAATGTCCTTAGATAAAAACTAGAAATAAGCTATCTTTGAACTGCTTTGTGATGTGTGAATTCAGCTGAAAGAGTTAAACTTTTCTTTTTATCCAGCAAAATAGAAACATTCTATTTGCAGAATTTACAAAGAAACATTTAGGAGCTCATTGAGGCCTATAATGAAAAAACCGAATGTCCACAGATAAAAACTAAAAAGAATCTATCTGTGAAACTGCTATGTGAAATATAGATTAATTTCAGAGTTAAACCTATATTTTGATTCAGCAGGTTAGAAATACTCTTCTTGTAGAATCTGCTAGGGGACATTTGGGAGCCCCTTGAGGTTTATGGTGAAAAACAGAATATCCCCAGATAAAAACAAGAAAGAAGCTATCTGTGAAACTGATTTGTGATGTGTGGATTCAATTCACAGTGTTAAACGTTTATTTTGATTCAGCAGGTTGGAAAGGCTCTCTTGGCAGAATCTGTGAAGAGACATTTGGGAGCCCATTAAGGCCTATGGTGAAAAACCAAATATTTCTAGATAGAAACTAGAAAGAAGCTATCTCTGAACCTGCTTTATGATGTGTGGATTCAAGTTACAGAGTTAACCTTTCTTTTCATTCAGCAGGTTGGAAACACTCTATTTGTGGATTCTGCAGGGGTCTTTTGGGAGCCCATTGAGGCCTATTGTAAAAAACAGAATATCCCCAGATAAAAACTAGAAAGAAGCTATCTGTGAAACTGCTTTGAGATGTATGCAGTCATCTCACAGACTTAAACCTTTGTTTTGATTCAGCAAGTTGGAAACACTCTCCTTGTAGAATCTGCAAAGAGACATTTGGGAGCATATTGATGTCAAAGTGAAAAACTAAATATCCACAGATATAAACTAGAAAGAAGCTATCTGTGAATCTGTTGTGTGATGTGTGGATTCAACACAGAGCTAAATCTTTTATTAATTTAACAAGTTGGAAACAAACTTCTTGTAGGATATACAAAGGGATATTTGGGAGCCCATTGAAGCCTATGGTGAAAAACAGAATATTCCCAGATAAAAACTAGAAAAAAGCTATGTGTGAAACTATTTGTACTGTGTGGGTTCATCTCACAGAGTTAAAGGTTTCTTTTGATTCAGCAGGTTGAAACACTGAATCTGTGGAGGAATGTCTGGGAGCCCTTTGAGGCCTATAGTGAAAAACACAACATCCCTAGATAAAAACTCAAATGCAGCTATCTGTGAAACTGCTTTGTGATGTACGGATTGATATAACAAAGTTAACCCTTTCTTTTCATTCAGTAGGTTGGAAACACTCTATTTGTAGAATCCACAAATGGTTATTGGAAGCCCAGTGAAACCTATGATGAAAAACGGAGTATCCCCAGAAAGAAACTAGAAAGAAGCTAGCTGCAAACTTGCTTTGTGATGTGTGCATTCATCTCACAGGGTTAAACTTTTCTTTTCATTCAGTAAGTTGGAAACACTGTTTCTATAGAATCAGTGAAGGGACATTTGGTAGCACATTAATGCCTATGGTGAAAAACAGATATTCCCAGATAACAACTAAAAATAAGCTGTCTGTGAAACTGTTTTGTGACATGTGGATTCATCACACAGGATCTTTTTTTTTTTTTTATTCAGCAGTTGGGAACACTCTTCTGGTAGACTCTACCAAGGGACATTTCGGAGCACATTGAGGTATAATGAAAAACAGAATATCCTCAGATGAAAAGCAAAAAAAAAAAAAAAAAAAAAAAGTTATTTGTGAAACTGCTTTGTGATGTGTGGATTTGTCTCACAGAGTTAAACCATTCTTTTGATTCCTCAGGTTCGAAGCACTCTTCTGGTGAATCTGCAAAGGAACATATGGGAGTCCTTTGAGGACTATGGTGAAAAACTAAATATCCCTAGATAAAAACTAGAAAAAAGCTATATGTGAAACTGCTTTCTGATGTGTGGTTAAACTCACAGAGTTAAACCTTTCTTTTTATTCAGAAAGTTGGAAACAGACTTTTTGTAGAATCTGCAAAATAACACTTGGGAGCATGACACCTATGGTGAAAAAAGAGATATACCAAGATACAAACTAGAAAGAAACTATCTGTGAAGCTGCTTTGTGATGTGTGGATTTATCTCACGGACCTAAACCATTCTTTTGATTCAGAAGATTGGAAACACTTTTCTTGTAGAATCTGTGAAGAAATATTTGGGAGCCCTTTGTGACCTCTGGTGAAAAATCAAATATCCGTGGAAAAAAAAACTAGATAGAAGCTATCTGTGAACTGCGTTGTGATGTGTGGATTGAACCCACAAAGTTAAACCATATTTTTGATTCAGCAGGTTGAAACACTCTTCTGGTAGAGTCTGTGATAGCAACACTTTTTGTAGAATTTACGAAGAGACATTTGGGAGTACATTGACACCTAGAATAAAAAACCGAATATCCTCAGATAAAAACTAGAAAAAAGTTACCTGTGAAACTGCTTTGTGATGTGTGAATTCATCTCACACACTTATAGATTTCTTTTGATTCAGCAGGTTGGAAACTTTTTTTGGTAAAATCAGCAAAGGGACATTTGGGAGCCCATTGAGGCCTATTGTGAAAAACTGAATATCCCTGGACTGAAACTAGAAGGAAGCTATCTGTTAAACTGATTTTTGATATGTGAATTCATCTAACAGAGGTAAACCTTCATCTCTCAGTGTTAAACTTTCTTTTGATTCAGCAGGTTGGAGACACTCTCTTGGTAGAATCTACAAGTTTTAGAAAGAAGCTATCAGTGAATCTTCTTTGTGATGTATGGATTTGTCTAACACAATTAAACCTTTCTTTCCATTCAGCAGGTTGGAAATGCTATATTTATAGAATCTGTGAAGGTATATTTGGGAGCCCAGTTAGATCTATGGTGAAAAACTGAATATCCCCAGATAGAAACTAGAAAGAAGCTATCTATGAAACTGCTCTGTGATGTGTGGATTCATCTCAGAGAGTTAACTTTTTTTCTTTTGACTCAGCATGCTGGAAACACTGTTATTGTAGAATCAGAGAAAAGACGTTTGGGAGTACATTAATGCATACGGGGAAAAAGAAATATACAAGAAAAACTACAAAGAAGTTGTCTGTGAAACTGTAATGTGAGGATTCATCTCACAGAGTTAAATTTTTCTTCTGATTCACCAGGTTGGGAGCATTCTTCTGGTAGTGTCTGCCAAGTGACTTTTCAGAACACAATGAGACTTATAATGAAAAACAAAATATTCTCAGGTGACAAATAGAAAGAAGCTGTCTGTGAAACTGGTTTGTGATGTGCAGATTTTTTGCACAGAGTTAAACCAGTCTTTAGATTCATCAAGTTGGAAACACTCTTCTGGTGAATCTGAGAAGGAATATTTGGGAGCCTTTGAGGTCCCTGGTGAAAAACCCAACATCCCTAGATAAAAACTTGAATGAAGCTATCTGTGAAATTGCTTTGTGATGTGTGGATTCACTTCACAGAGTAAAACCTTTCTTTTTATTCAGTAGGTTAGAAACACTCTATTTGTTGAATTTGCAAAGAAACATTTGAGAGCCCATTGAGATTTATAGTGACAAACAGAATGCCCCCAGATAAAAACAAAGAAAAAGCTATATGTGAAACTGCTTTTGTAATGTGTGGAATATACTCACAGTGTTAAACATTTATTTTCATTCAGCAGGTTGGAAATACTCTATCTGTAGCATCTGCTAAGGGACTTTTGGGAGCCCATTAAGGCCTATGGTGATAAACTGAATATTCCTAGATAAAAACTAGGAAGAAGCTATCTGTGAAACTGCTTTCTGATGTGTGGATTAAGTTCAAAGAGTTAAACCTTTCTTTTTATTTGGCAGATTGGAAACACTTTATTTGTAGATTCTGTGAAGGGTCATTTGGAGCCCATTGAGGCCTATGGTGAAAAAGAGAATATCCCCAGATGAAAACTAGAAAAAAGATATCTGTGAAACTGCTTTGAGATCTGTGAATTCATCTCAAAGAGTTAAACTTTGTTTTGATTCAGCAGGTTGGAAACACTCTTTTTGTAGAATGTGTCAAGGGATGTTTTGCAGCGCTTTGACACCTAGGGTGAAAAAATGATTAGCCTGAGATAAAACCCAGAAAGAAGCCATCTGTGAAGCCGCTTTGTGATGTTTGGATTCAACACACATAGTTCAACCATATTTTGATTTAGCAGGTTGGAAAGAAACTTCTTATAGACACTGCAAAGGGACAATTAGCAGAACATTGAGGCCTATGGTGAAAAACAGAATATTCCCAAATAAAAGCTAGAATGAAGTTGTCAGTGAAACTGTTTTCTTATGTATGAATTCATCTCACAGAGTTAAACGTTTCTTTTGATTCAACAGGTTGGAAACATTCTTTTGGTAGAATCTGTGAAGGGACATTTGGGAGCTTATTGAGGCTTATGTTAAAGAGAATGTCCACAGATAAAAACTAGAAAGAAGCTATCATTGAAACAGCTTCATGATGTGTAAATTGGTAAAACACAGTTAAACCTTTCTTTTCATTGTGCACATGGGAATAACTCTATTTGCAGAATCAGCAAAGGAATATTTGGGAGCCCAGTGAGGCCTATGGTGAAAAACTAAATATCCCCAAGTAGAAACTTGAAAAAAGCTACATGTGAAACTGTTTTGTGATGTGTGGATTCACCTCAGAGAGTTAAACTTGTCTTTTGATTCAACAACTTGGAAACTCTGCTTTGGTAGAATTGGCAAAGTGACATTTGGGAACACATAGACACCTATGTTGAAAAAGAGATATATCCAGATAAAAACTAAAAATAAGCTGTCTGTGAAACTGCTTTGTGATCTGTGGATTCATCTCACAGGATTAAACTTTTGTTTTGATTCAACGGGTTGCACAACTCTTCTGGTAGAATTTGAAGAAGGACATTTTGGAACCTACTGAGGCTTATAATGAAAAACTGAATATCCTCAGTTAAAAACTAGAAAGAAGCTATCTGTGAAACTACTTTGTGATGTGTTTATTCATCTCGAAGTGTTAAATTATTCTTTTGATTCAACAGGTTGAAAACACTCTACTGGTAGAATGTGTGAAGAGACTTTTAAGTGCCCTTTGAGGCTATCATGAAAAAAATGAATATTCCCCGATAAAAACTAGAAAGAAGCCATTTGTGAAACTGCTATGTGATATGTGGATTCAATTCACAGTGTTAAACCTTTCTTTTTACTCAGCAGGTTGGAAACACTCTGTCTGTAGGATCTGCCATGGGACATTTCAGATCCCATTGAGGCTTATAATGAAAAATCGAATAGTCTCAGATAAAAACTATAAAGAAGCTATCTGTTAAACTGGTTTCTCATGTGTGGCTTTATCTCACAGAGTCAAACCTTTCTTTTGATTCAGCAGGTTGGAAACACTCTATTTGTAGGATCTGCAAAGGGACGTTTGAATGCTTTTTGAGGCCTATGAGGAAAAAGTGAACATTCCCTGATAAAAACTATGAAGAAGGTATATGTGAAACTGCTTTGCAATGTGTGCATTCATTTCACATAGTTAAAAGTTTATTTTGATTCAGCAGGTTATAAACACTCTTTTTGTAGAATCAGTGAAGGGCTATTTGGGGCAAAATGAGACCTATGGTAAAAAACTAATTGTCCCCAGATAAAAACTAGACAAAATGTATTTGTGAAGCGGTTTGTGATGTATGCATTCACCTAAGAGAGTTAAACCTTTGTTTTGTTTCAGCAGGTTGGAAACACTCTTCTTATAGATCTGCAAGGGGATATTTGGGAGCCCATTGAGGCCTTTGGTGAAATACCAAATATCTCCAGATGAAAACAAGAAGTAAACTATCTGTGAAATTGCTCTGTGATGTGTGGATTCACCTCACAGAGTTAAACCTTTGTTCTGATTCAGCAGGTTGGAAACACTGTTCTTTCAGAATTTGCAAAAGGACATTACGGAGCATATTAATGACAAGCAAAAAAAGAATACTTTCAGATAGAAACTAGAAACAAGCTATCTGTGAAACTGCTTTGTGATGTTTGGATTCAACACAAAGAGTTAAACCTTTCATTTCATTTTTTAGTAGGTAGGACACAAACTTCTTATAGAATCTGCAAAGGGATGTTTGGGGGCCCTTTGAGGACAATTGTGAAAAAGCAAATATCCCAAGATATAAAATAGGAAGAAAATACCCTTGAAACTGCTTTGTGATGCGTGGATTCATCTCACAGAGTTAAAGGTTTCCTTTGTTGCAGCAGGTTGGAAACACTCTTCTTGTATAATCTGTTTAAAAAAAAGAACACACATAACAAACAAACAAAAAATCTTTGGAAAGCCAATTAAGGCCTATGGTGAGAAATAAAATATTTATAGAAAGAAACTAAAAAGAAACTATCAGTGAAACTGTTTTGTGTTGTGTGGATTCAACTCACAGAGTTAAACCTTTTTTTTCTTTCAGCAAGTTGGATACACTCTTTTTGTAGAATCTCCAAAAAGATATTTTGGAGCACATTGTGGCCTATGGTGAAAAACCAAATGTCTCCAGATAAAAACTATAAAGAATATATCTGTGAAACTGCTTTGTGATGTGTGGATTCATCTCACAGAATTAAATGTTTGTTTTGATTCCAAAGATTTGAAACACTCTTGTAGTATCTGTGAAGGACTTTCAGAAGAACATAGAGGCCTATGTTGAAAAAAAGTATATCCCCAGATAAAAACTAGAAGAAGCTATCTGTGAAACTTCTTTGTAATGTGTGGATTCATCTCTCAAAGTTAAACTTTTGCTTTGAATCAGCAGGTTAAAATCACTCTTTCTGTAGAATCTGCAAAGGGTCATTTGGGAGCACAGTGATGCCTAGGGTGAAAAACAGAATATCCTCAGATAAAATCTACTAAGAATCTATCTGTGAAACTGCTTTATGATGTGTAGATTCATCTCAAAGAGTTAAACCTTTCTTTTGATTCAGCAGATTGGAAACACTCTTCTGGTAGAATCAGCGAAGGAACATTTGGAAGCCCATTGTGGCTTAAGGTGAAAAATGGAATGTTCCTAAATAAAAACTAGAAAGAAGCTATCAGTGAATCTACTTTGTGCTGTGTGGATTCACCTCACAGAAATAAACCTTTGTTTATATTCAGCAGCTTGGAAACACTACACTTGTAGAATCTTCAAAGGGACATTTGCCAGCCTATTGAGGCCTAAGGTGAAGAATTGAATATCCCTACATAAAAACTAGAAAGAAGATATCTGTGAAACTGCTTTGTGATGTGTGGATTCAACCCACAGAGTTAAACCTTTCTTTTGATTCAGTAGGTTGAAAAAACTCTTTTTGTAGAATCAGCAAAGGGATATTTTGGTGCAAATTGTGATCTACAGTAAAAAAACAAATATTCCCAGATAAAAACTAGAAAGAAATTATCTATGAAACAGGTTATTGATGTACGGACTCATCTAAAAGAGTTGAATCTTTCCTTTTGCTTCAGCAGGTTGGAAACACTCTTCTGATAGAATAAACGAAGAGACATTTGGGAGCCCACTGAGGACTATAATGAAAAACTTAATATATCTGGATAGAAACTAGAAAAAAACTATCTGCATTACTGTTTTGTGATGTGTGGATGCTACTCAAAGACATAAACTTTCTTTTTTGATTCAGCAGGTTGGAAACACTCTTTTTATTGAATCTGTGAAGGGACATTTGGGGTCCCTTTGGGGACTATGGTGAAAAACAGAATATCCCCAAATAAAAACTAGAAAGAAGCTGTCTATGAAACTCCTTGTGATGTGTGGATTCACCTCACAGAGCTGCTTTCACTGAATCTGCTTTGTGATGTTTGGATTCATCTCACAGAGTTAATTCTTTCTTTTTATCTGGGAGGTTGGAGTAACTCTATTTGTTGAATCTGTGAAGGGACATTTGGGGGCCCACTGAGGACTATGGTGAAATATTGAATATTCCCGGATAATATCACGAAAGGAGCTATCTGTGAAACTGCTTTGTGATGTATGGATTAACCTCACAGAGTTAAACTTTTCTCTTGATTCAGTAGGTTGCAAAAAATCTTCTGGTAGAAGCAGTTGAGGGAAATTCCAGAGACCATTGAGTCTTATAATGAAAAACTGAATTTCCTCCTATAAACACTAGAAATGCGCTATCTATGACACTGCTTTGGGAAGTGTGGATTCATTTCATAGAGGTAAACATTTCTATTGATTCGAGAGATTGAAACTCTCCTCTGGTAGAATCTGTTAATTAACATTTGGGAGCTCTTTGGGGCATAAGGTGAAAAACTGAATATAATTAGATAGAAACTAGAAAGAAACTATCTGTGAAATTGCTTTGTGATGTGTGGATTCAACTCTCAGTGTTAAACCTTTCCTTTTATTCAGCAGGTTGGAAACACTCTCTTTGTAGAATCTGAGAAGGGACATTTGAGATCCCATTGAGTCCTAGGGTGAAAAACAGAATATCTCCGAATAAAAACTAGAAAGAAGCTATCTGTGAAACTGCTTTGTTATGTGTGTATTCATGCCACATAATTAAATCTTTCATTCAATTCAGCATGGTGGAAACAGCCTTATTGTAGAATCTGCAAAAAGACATTCGGGAACCCATTGGGTCTCATGGTGAAAACCAGAATACTCCCATGTAAAAACTAGAAAGAAACTATCTGTGAAACTGCTTTGTGATGAGTGGATTCATCTCACAGAGTTAAACCTTTCTTTTGATTCAGCAGGTTGAATCCACCCTTGTGGTAGAATTTCCAAAGGGAAAGTTTGAAGTCCATCGTGGCCTATGGTGAATAACTGAATATCTCTAGATAAAAACTACAAAGAAGCTATCTGTGAAACTGCATTGTGATGTATGGATTCAGCTCACAGAGTTAAACCTTTCTTTTTAATCAGCAGGTTGGAAACAATCTCTCTGTAGAATCTTCAAAGGGACATTTGGGGGCCCATTGAGGCCTATGGTGAAAAACCAAATTTCCCCAGATAAAAACCAGATAGAAGCTATCTGTGAAACTGCTTTGAGATGTGTGGATTCATCTCACAGGGTTAAAACTTTCTTTTGATTCAGTATGTTGCAGAAAGACTTCAGGTAGAATCTGCCAAGGAATATTTCAGAGTCCATTGAGGCATATAATGAAAAACCGAATATTCTTATATTAAAACTAGAAAGAAGCTATCTGTGAAACTGCTTTGTGATGTGTGGACCCACCTCACAGAGTTAAACCTTTCCTTTGATTCAGCAGGTTGGACTCGTTCTTCCAGTAGAATATGTGAAGGGACATTTGCGAGCCCATTAAGCCTATGGTCAAAACTGAATATCCCCAGATAAAACTAGAAAGAATCTATCTGTGAAACTGCTTTGTGATGTGTAGATTCATCTCTCACAGTTAAACCATTTTTTTGATTCAGCAAGATGAAAGCACTCTTCTGCTGGAATCTGTGAAGGGACATTTGGGAGCACATTGACACCTTTGGTGAAAAACAGAAATACCCAGATAAAAGCTAGAAAGAACTATCTGTGAAACCACTTTGTGATGTGTTGATTCATCTCATGATTTTAAGTCTTTCTTTCAATTCAGCAGGTGGGAAACTTTCTTTTGGTAGAATTGGTGAAGGGACGTCTAAAAGACCATTTGTGGCCTATGGTGAAAAACAGCATATCCCAATAGAAACTAGAAGAAGCTGTCTGTGAAGCTGCTTTGTTATATGTGTAGTCATCTCACAGAGTTAAATGTTTCTTTTGATTCAGTTGGTTGGAAACACTTTTCTGGTAGAATCTACCAGGGACATTTGAGAACCCATTGAGGCCTATGGTGTAAAGGAGAATGTCAATAGAAAGAAATTTAAAGAAGCTATGAGTGAAGCTTCTTTGTGATATGTGGCTTCATCTCACAGAGTGAAATATTTCTTTTTATTGAGAAGGTTGGAAAAACTTTTTTTCTTGAATCTGCGAAGGGACAGTTTAGAGCAAATTAAGGTCTATGGTGAAAAACAGAATATATCTGGGTAAAAACTAGAAAGAAGCTATATGAAACTGTTTAGTGATGTGTGGAATCATCTCAAAGAGTTAAACCTTTCTTTTGATTTAGAAGGTTGGAATCACTCTTCTAATAGAATCTGTGAAGGGATATTTGGGGGCCCATTGAGGCCTATAATTATAAACTGAATGTCCCAAGATAAAAACTGGAAAGATGCTATCTGTGAAACCTCTTTGTAATGTTTGGATTCAATTCACAGAGTTAAACTGTTCCTTTGATTCAGCAGTTTGGAATCACTCTTTTCGTTGAATCTGAGAAGACACATTTAAGGACCCATTGACGCCTAAGTTGAAAATCCGAACATTCCCACATAACAACTAGAATGATATCTCTTTGTGAAATTGCTTTGCTATGTGTAGATTCATCTCACAAATCAAACCTTATTTTTGATGCAGCAGGTTGGAAACACTCTTCTGGTAGAATCTGCAAAGGGACATTTCTGAGCCCATTGAGGCCTATAATTAAAAAAAAGGAATATCTCCAGATTAAAAACTAGGAAGAAACTATCTATGAACCTGTTTTGTGATGTGAGGTTTTATCTTGCAGTTTTAAACTTTTTTTTCGATTGAACATGTTGGAAACACTCTTTTTGTAGTATCTGCAAAGAAACATTGGAGAAATCATTGAAACCTATGGTGAAAAACAGAGTATCTCCAGATAAAAACAAGAAATAAGTTATCTTTGAAATTGTTATGTAATGTGTGAATTCATCTCATAGAGTTAGATCTTTCTTTCAATTCAGCAGATTGGAAACATTCTTCTGGTAGAATCTGTGAAGAGACATTTGGAGCCCTTTGAGATCTATGGAGAAAAATTGAATATTCCTAGATAAAAATTAGAAAGAAGCTATGTGTGAAATTCTTTTGTGACTTGTGGATTCAACTAACAGAATGAAACCTTTCTTTTGATTTAGCAGGTTGGAAACACTCTATTTGTAGAATATGCAAAGGGATATTTGGGAGTGCATTGAGGCCTATGGAGAAAAACAAAATATTCTGAAATAAAAATTAGAATGAAGCAATCTGTGAAACTGCTTAGTGATGTGTGGATTCATCTCACAGAAGTAAACCTTAGTTTTGATTCAGCATGTTGGAAACACTCTTCTTGTAGATCTGCGAAGACACATTTGAGAGGACATTGATGCCTAGTGTGAAAAACCGAATATCCCAAGGAAAAAAAAAAACAAACAAACTAGAAGTAAGCTATCTGTGAAACTTCTTTGTGATGTGTGGATTCAACATACAAAGTTAAGTGTTTTATTTAATTAAGCTGGTTGGAACAAATATTCCAGTAGAACCTGCTATGGGACATTTGGTAGTCCATTTAGGGATATGGTGAAAACCCAAATATCACCAGATAAAAACAGAAAGAAGCTATCTGTGAAACTGCTTTGTGATGTATCGATTCAACTCTTAGAATCAAACCTTTCTTTTTATTCAGCAGTTTGGACACACTTTATTTGTAAAATTTGCGATGTGATATTTGAGAGGCCATTGATGCCTATGGTGAATAACAGAATATCCCCAGATAAAAACTAGAAAGAAGCTATCCATGAAACTGCTTTTTGATGTGTGTAATCACCTCACAGAGTTAAAACTTTCTTGTCATACAGCAGGTTGGGAAGACTTTTCTTGTAGTATCTGCGAAGGATGATTTTGAAGCCCCTTGAGGCCCATGGTGAAAAGCAGAATATTCCCCAATAAAAACTAGAGTTCTTTGTAGATTCTGGAAATTAGCCCTTTGTCAGATGAGTAGATTGCAAAAATTTTCTCCCATTCTGTAGGTTGCCTGTTCACTCTGATGGTAGTTTCATTGCTGAGCAGAAGCTCTTTAGTTTAATTAGATCCCATTTGTCAATTTTGGCTTTTGCTGCCATTGCTTTTGGTGTGTTTAAACATGAAGTCCTTGCCCATGCCTATGTCCTGAATGGTACTACCTAGATTTTCTTCTAGGGTTTTTATGGTATTAGGTCTAACATTTAAGTCCCTAATCCATCTTAAATTAATCTTCGTATAAGGAGTAAGGAAGGGATCCAGTTTCAGCTTTCTACTTATGGCTAGCCAATTTTCCCAGCACCATTTATTAAATAGGGAATCCATTCCCCATTTCTTGTTTTTGTCAGGTTTGTCAAAGATCAGATGGTTGTAGATGTGTGGCATTATT
>NC_045442.1:91902643-91903226 GCF_002776525.5 Piliocolobus tephrosceles | reverse complement strand
GTGCCCATGCCTATGTCCTGAATGGTACTACCTAGATTTTCTTCTAGGGTTTTTATGGTATTAGGTCTAACATTTAAGTCTCTAATCCATCTTAAATTAATCTTCGTATAAGGAGTAAGGAAGGAATCCAGTTTCAGCTTTCTACTTATGACTAGCCAATTTTCCCAGCACCATTTATTAAATACGGAATCCATTCCCCATTTCCTGTTTTCGTCAGGTTTGTCAAAGATCAGATGGTTGTAGATGTGTGGCATTATTTCTGAGGACTCCGTTCTGTTCAATTGGTCTATATCTCTGTTTTGGTACCAGTACCATGCTGTTTTGGTTACTGTAGCCTTGTAGTATAGTTTGAAGTCAGGTAGCGTGATGCCTCCGGCTTTGTCCTTTTGACTTAGGATTGTCTTGGCAATGCGGGCTCTTTTTTGGTTCCATATGAACTTTAAAGCAGTTTTTTCCAATTCGGTGAAGAAACTCATTGCTAGCTTGATGGGGATGGCATTGAATCTATAAATAACCTTGGGCAGGATGGCCATTTTCACGATATTGATTCTTCCTATCCATGAGCATGGTATGTTCTTCCATT
>NC_045442.1:91887035-91902243 GCF_002776525.5 Piliocolobus tephrosceles | reverse complement strand
TTAAAAAATCAGGAAACAACAGCTGTTGGAGAGGATGTGGAGAAATAGGAACACTTTTACACTGTTGGTGGGATTGTAAACTAGTTCAACCATTATGGAAAACAGTATGGCAATTCCTCAAAGATCTAGAACTAGATGTACCATATGACCCAGCCATCCCACTACTGGGTATATACCCAATGGATTATAAATTATGCTACTACAAAGACACATGCACACGTACGTTTATTGCGGCACTATTCACAATAGCAAAGACTTGGAATCAACCCAAATGTCCATCAGTGACAGACTGGATTAAGAAAATGTGGTACATATACACCATGGAATACTATGCAGCCATAAAAAAGTATGAGTTTGCATCCTCTGTAGGGACATGGATGCAGCTGGAAACCATCATTCTTAGCAAACTATCACAAGAAGAGAAAACCAAACACCGCATGTTCTCACTCATAGGTGGGAACTAAACAGTGAGCTCACTTGGACTTGGGAAGGGCAACGTCACACAATCGGCCTATCATGGGGAGGGGGGAGGGGGGAGGGATTGCATTGGGGAGTTATACCTGATATAAATGATGAATTGATGGGTGCTGATGAGTTATTGGTGCAGCACACCAACATGGCACATATATACATATGTAACAAACCTGCACGTTATGCACATGTACCCTAGAACTTAAAGTATAATAAAAAAATAAAAATAAAAATAAATAAATAAAAACTAGAAAGAAGCTCTGTGTGAAACTGCTTTGTGATGTGTGGATTCATCTCATAGTGTTAAATTTTTCTTTTCATTCAGTAGGTTTAAAACACTTTTTTTTTTTTTTTGTAGAATCTGTGAAGGGACATTTTAGGGCAAATTGAGGCTTATGATGAATGGCAGAATACCCCAGATAAAAAGTAGAATGAAGCTACCTGTGAAGCTGCTTTGTGATGTATTGATTCAACTCATAGAATCAAAACTATTTTTTTTTTGATTCAGCAGTTTGGAAGCGCATTTTTGTACAATTTTTGAAGAAACATTTGGGGGCCCATTGAGGGTTATGTTGAGAACAAAATATATCTAGATAGAGGCCGGAAGAAAGTTATATCTGAAAGTGCATTGTGATGTCTGTATTCAACTCATAGAGTTAAACATTTCTTTTGATTCAGCAGGTTGGACACACTATTTTTGTAGAATCTCTGAGGAAACATTTGAAGACACATAAAATCTAGAAAGAAGCTATCTGAAAAACTGCTTTGTGATTTGTGGATTCATATCAAAGAGGTAAACCTTTTTTTTCTTTTTTACCCAGCTGGTTTGAACCACACTCCTTGTAGTGTCTTCAATGAGACTTTTGGGATTCCACTGAGGCTTATGGTGAAAAACAGAATATCCTCTGATAAAAACTAGAAAGAATCTATCTGTGAAACCGCTTTGTGATGTGGGGAATTTTATCATGGAGTTAAACTTCTGTTTTGATTCAGCAGGTTAACATTCTTCTGATAGAATCTGAGAAGGGACATTTGGCACACCATTGAGACCTAAGATGAAGAACCGAATAGCCCTAGTTTAAAACTAGAAAAAAAGCTAACTTTGAAACTGCTTTGTGATGCATGGATTCTACTCACGGAGCTAAATCCTTCTTTTGATTCAGCAGGTTGTAAACATTATTCTGCTAGAATCTGCCAAGGAACATTATGGAGCCTGCTGAGGACTATAATAAAAAACTGAATATTGCCAGATAAAAACTAGAAAGAAGCCATCCATGAAACTGCTTTGTGTTGGGTGGGTTCATCTCACGGATTTCAATATTTCTTTTGATTCATCAGGTTGCAAACACTCTTCTGAAAAAATCTGTGAAGGGACATTTTGGAGCCAATGGAGATCTATGGTGAAAAACTGCATATCCCTAGATAAAAAAAAACTAGAAAGAAACTGTCTTTGAAAGTGCTTTGTGATGTGTGAACTCCAGTCAGAGAGTTAAACCTTTCTTTTGATTCAGCAGATTGGAAAAACTCTACTTATAGAATTTACAAGGAATATATGGGAGCCCATTGAGGCCTATGGTGAAAAACAGAATATTCCCAGATAAAAACCAGAAGGAGGCTATCTGTTAAACTGCTTTCTAATGTGTGGATTCATCTTACAGTATTAAAACTTTGTTTTGATTCAGTAGATTGGAATCAAACTTCTTGTAATCAAACTTCTTGTAGAATCTACAAAGGGACATTCAGGAGCCCATTGTGGCCTATTGTAAAATACAAATATTCTCAGATAAAATCTAGAAAGAAACTATCTGTGAAACTGCTTTGTGATGTGTAGATTCGTCTCACAGAGGTAAAACCTTCTCTTGATTCAGCAGGTTGGAAACACCATTCTTGCAGGATCCATGAGGGGATATTTAAAAGCCCACTGAGGCTTACAGTGAAAAATCGAACATCTCCAGGTAAATATTTGAAGGAAGCTCTCTGTGGAACTGCTTAGGGATGTGTGGATTCTACACAGAGAATTAAACCTTTATTTTGATTCAGTAGGTTGGGAACACTCTTCTTGCAGAATGTGATGTGGGATGGGGCGGAGCAAGATGACCAAATAGGAACATCTCCAGTCTCCAGCTACCAGCATGAGCAACACAGAAGACAGGTGATTTCTGTAGTTTCAACTGAGGATCTGGGTTTATCTCACTAGAGAGTGCCGGAAAATCAGGGCTGGTCAGCTGCTGCAGCGTGACCAGCGAGACCTGAAGCAGGGTGAGGCATTGCCTCAACTGGGAAGTGCAAGGGGGAAGGGAATCCCTTTTCCTAGCCAGGGAAACTGAGACACACAACACCTGGAAAATCGGGTAACTCCCACTCCAATACTGTGCTTTACCAAGGGTCTTAGAAAACGGGCACACCAGGAGATTATGTTCCACACCTGACTGGGAGGGTCCAACACCCACGGAGCCTCCCTCATTGCTAGCACTGCATTCTGCAATCTAACGGCAAGGCAGCAACGAGGCTGGGGGAGAGGCCCCCACCATTGCTGAGGCTTAAGTTGGTAAACAAAGTGCCTGGGAACCTCCAACAGGGTGGAGCTCACAGCAGCTCAAGGAGGCCTGGCTGTCTCTGTAGACTCCACCTCAGGGGACAGGCACAGCTAAACAACAACAACAACAGCAGCAGCAGCAGCAGCAGAAACCTCTGCAGATACATATGACTCTGTCTGACAGCTTTGAAGAGAGCAGGGGATCTCCCAACACGGAGGTTAAGATCTGAGAACGGACAGAGTGCCTACTCAAGTGGGTGTCTGAACCCTGAGTAGCTTAACTGGGGGACATCCCCTACTAGGAGCAGACCGACACCCCACACCTCAAACAGTGGACTACACCCCTGAGAGGAATATTCCAAAGCAAGAATCAGACAGGTACACCCGCTGTTCAGCAATATTCTATCTTCTGCAGCCTCTGCTGCTGATACCCAGGTAAACAGGGTCTGGAGTGGACTTCAAGCAATCTCCAACAGACCTACAGCTGAGGGTCCTGACTGTTACAAGGAAAACTAACAAACAGGAAGGACAACCACATCAAAACCCTATCAGTACATCACCATTATCAAAGACCAGAGGCAGATAAAAGCACAAAGATGAGGAAAAAGCAGGGCAGAAAAGCTGGAAATTCAATAAATAAGAACGCATCTCCCCCTGCAAAGGAATGCAGCTCATCGCCAGCAATGGATCAAAGCTGGATGGAAAATGACTTTGATGAGATGAGACAAGAAGGCTTCAGTCCATCAAATTTCTCAGAGCTAAAGGAGGAATTATGTACCCAGCACAAAGAAACTAAAAACCTTGAAAAAAGAGTGGAAGAATTGATAACAAGAATAATATGCAAAGAAGGCCATAAATGAACTCACAGAGATGAAAACCATGACACGAGAAATATGTGACAAACGCACAAGCTTCAGTAAGTGACTCGATCAACTGGAAGAAAGAGTATCAGCGATGGAGGATCAAATGAATGAAATGAAATGAGAAGAGAAATCTAAAGAAAAAAGAAGAAAAAGAAATGAACAAAGTGTGCAAGAAGTATGGGATTATGTAAAAAGACAAAATCTACAACTGAAAGTGAGGGGTAAAATAGAACTAAGTTGGAAAACACTCTTCAGGATATCATCCAGGAGAAATTCCCCAACCTAGTAGGGCAGGCCAACATTCAAATTCAGGAAATACAGAGAACACCACAAAGATACTCCTCGAGTAGAGCAACTCCAAGACATATAATTGTCAGATTCACCAAAGTTGAAATGAAGGAATAAATCTTAAGGAGAGCCAGAGAGAAAGGTCGGGTTACCCACAAAGGGAAGCCCATCATACTAACAGCAGATCTCTCAGCAGAAACTCTACAAGCCAGAAGAGAGTGGGGGCCAATATTCAACATTCTTAAAGAAAAGAATTTTAAACCCAGAATTTTATATCCAGCCAAACTAACTTTCATAAGTGAAGGAGAAATAAAATCCTTCACAGATAAGCAAATGCTTAGAGATTTTGTCACCACCAGGCCTGCCTTACAAGAGACCCTGAAGGAAGCCCTAAACATGGAAAGGAACAACCGGTACCAGCCATTGCAAAAACATGCCAAAATGTAAAGACGATCGAGGCTAGGAAGAAACTGCATCAATTAACCAGCCAAACAACCAGTTAATACAATAATGGCAGGATCAAGTTCACACATAACAATATTAACCTTAAATGTAAATGAACTAAATGATCCAATTAAAATACACTGACTGGCAAACTGGATAGAGAATCAAGACCCATCAGTCTGTTGTATTCAGGAGACCCATCTCACATGCAGAGACATACATAGGCTCAAAATAAAGGGATGGAGGAAGATCTACCAAGAAAATGGAGAACAAAAAAAGCAGGGGTTGCAATCCTAGTCTCTGATAAAACAGACTTTAAACCATCAAAGATCAAAAGAGACAAAGAAGACCATTACATAATAGTAAAGGAATCAATTCAACAAGAAGAGCTAACTATCCTAAATATATCTGCACCCAATACAGGAGCACACAGATTCATAAAGCAAGACCTTAGAGACCTACAAAGAGACTTAGATTTCCGTACAATAATAATGGAAGACTTCAACAACCCATTGTCAACATTAGACAGATCAACGAGTCAGAAAGTTAACAAGGATATCCAGGAATTGAACTCATCTGTGCAGCAAGCAGACCTAATAGACATCTATAGAACTCTCCATCACAAATCAACAGAACATACATTCTTCTCAGCACCACATCACACTTATTCCAAAATTGACCACATAATTGGAAGTAAAGAACTCCTCAGTACATGTACAAGAACAGAAATTATAACAAACTGTCTCTCTGACCACAGTGCAATCAAACTAGAACTCAGGACTAAGAAACTCAATCAAAACCGCTCAACTACATGGAAACTGAATAACCTGCTCCGGAATGACTGCTGGGTACATAACGAAATGAAGGCAGAAATAAAGATGTTCTTTGAAACCAATGAGAACAAAGGCACAACATACCAGAATCTCTGGCACACATTTAAAGCAATGTGTAGAGGGAAATGTATAGCACTAAATACCCACAAGATAAAGCTGCAAAGATCTAAAATGGACACTCTAACATCACAGTTAAAAGAACTAGAGAAGCAAGAGCAAACACATTCAAAAGCTAGCAGAAGGCAAGAAATAACTAAGATCAGAGCAGAACTGAAGGAGATAGAGACACAAAAAACCCTCCAAAAAATCAATGAATCCAGGGGTTGGTTTTTTTGTAAAGATCAACAACTTTGATAGACCACTAGCAAGACTAATAAAAAAGAAAAGAGAGAAGAATCAAATAGATGCATTAAAAAACGATAAAGGGGATATCACCACCGACTCCACAGAAATACAAACTGCCATCAGAGAATACTATAAACACCTCTACGAAAATAAACAAGAAATCTAGAAGAAATGGAGAATTTCTTGGACACTTACACTCTCCCAAGACTAAACCAGGAAGAAGCTGAATCCCTGAACAGACCAATAGCAGGCTCTGAAATTGAGGCAATAATTAATAGCCTGCAAACCAAAAAAAAGTCCAGGACCAGATGGATTCACAGCTGAATTCTACCAGAGGCAGAAGGAGGAGCTGGTACCATTCCTTCTGAAACTATTCCAATCAATAGAAAAAGAGGGAATCCTCCCTAACTCATTTAACGAGGCCAACTTCATCCTGATCCCAAAGCCTGGCAGAAACACAACAAAAAAAAAGAATTTTAGACCAATCTCCCTGATGAACATCGATGCAAAAATCCTCAATAAAATACTGCAAATCGGATCCAGCAGCACATCAAAAAGCTTATCCACCATGATCAAGTGGGCTTCATCCCTGGGATGCAAGGCTGGTTCAACATTCGCAAATCAATCAACGTAATCCAGCATATCAACAGAACCAAAGACAAAAACCACATGATTATCTCAATAGATGCAGGAAAGGCCTTTGACAAAATTCAACACCCCTTCACGCTAAAAATGCTCAATAAATTCGATATTGATGGAACGTACCTCAAAATACTAAGAGCTATTTATGACAAACCCACAGCCAATATCATACTGAACAGGCAAAAACTGGAAAAATTCCCTTTGAAAACTGGCACAAGACAGGGATGCCCTCTCTCACCACTCCTATTCAATGTAGTGTTGGAAGTTCTGGCTAGGGCAATCAGGCAAGAGAAAGAAATCAAGGATATTCACTTAGGAAAAGAAGAACTAAAATTGTCTCTGTTTGCAGATGACATGATTGTATATTTAGAAAACCCCATTGTCTCAGCCCAAAACCTCCTTAAGCTGATAAGAAACTTCAGTAAAGTCTCAAGATACGAAATTAATGTGCAAAAATCACAAGCATTCTTATACACCTGTAACAGACAAACAGAGAGCCAAATCATGAATGAATTTCCATTCACAATTGCTTCAAAGAGAATAAAATACCTAGGAATCCAACTTAAAAGGGATGCAAAGGACCTCTTCAAGGAGAACTACAAACCACTTCTCAGTGAAATAAAAGAAGACACTAACAAATGGAAGAACATACCATGCTCATGGATAGGAAGAATCAATATCATGAAAATGGCCATACTGCCCAAGGTTATTTATAGATTCAATGCCATCCCCATCAAGCTACCAATGAGTTTCTTCACAGAATTGGAAAAAACTACTTTAAAGTTCACATGGAACCAAAAAAGAGCCTGCATTGCCAAGACAATCCTAAGTCTAAAGAACAAAGCGAGAGGCATCACACTACCTGACTTCACACTGTATTACAAGGTTACAGTAATCAAAACAGCATGGTACTGGTGCCAAAACAGAAATATAGACCAATGGAACAGAACAGAGTCCTCAGAAATAATACTACACATCTACAGCCATCTGATCTTAGACAAACCTGAGAAAAACAAGAAATGGGGAAAGGATTCCCTATTGAATAAATGGTGCTGGGAAAATTGGCTAGCCATAACTAGAAAGCTGAAACTGGGTACTTTCCCTACTCCTTAGACAAAAATTAATTCAAGATGGATTAGAGACTTAAGTGTTCGACCTAAAGCCATAAAAACTCTAGAAGAAAACCTAAGTAAAACCGTTCAGGACATAGGCATGGGAAAGGACTTCATGTCTGAAACACCAAAAGCAATGGCAACAAAAGCCAAAATTGACAAATGGGATCTAGTTAAACTAAAGAGCTTCTGCAGAGCAAAAGAAAGTAGCATCAGAGTGAACAGGCAGCCTACAGAATGGGAGAAAGTTTTTGCAATCTACTCATCAGACAAAGGGCAAATATCCAGAACCTATAAAGAATTCAATCAAATTTACAAGAAAAAACAAACAAACAACGCCGTGAAAAATTGGGCAAAGGATATGAACAGACACTTCTCTAAATAAGACATTCATACAGCCCACAGACACATGAGAAAATGCTCATCATCACTGGCCATCAGAGAAATGCAAATCAAAACTACAATGTGATACCATCTCACACCAGTTAGAAAGGCAATCTTTAAAAACTCTGGAAACAACTGGTGCTGGAGAGGATGTGGAGAAATGGGAACACTTTTACACTGTTGGTGGGACTGTATACTAGTTCAACCATTGTGGAAAACAGTGCGGTGATTCCTCAGTGATCTAGAACTAGAGATACCATATGTCCCGGCCATCCCATTACTGGGGATATACCCAAAGGATTTTAAGTCATGCTGCTATAAAGACACATGTACACGTATGTTTATTGTGGCAGTATTTACAATAGCAAAGACTTGGAATCAACCCAAATGTCCAGAGTGCATTAAGAAAATGTGGCACATATACTCCAAGGAATACTATGCAGCCATAAAAAAGGATGATTTCATGTCCTTTTTAGGGACATGGATGCAGCTGGAAACCATCATTCTCAGCAAACTATTGCAGGAATAGAATACCATATACCACATATTCTCACTCATAGGTGGGTATTGAACAATGAGATCACTTGGACACAGGAAGGGGTCATCACACATTGGGTCCTATTGTGGGGAGGTGGTCTGAGGGTTAGCATTAGGAGATATAACTAATGTAAATGACGAGTTAATGGATGCAGCACACCAACACGGCACATGTATACATATGTAACAAACCTGCACATTGTGCACATGTACCCTAGAACTTAAAGTATAATAAAAAAAAAAAAACAGAATAACTTAAAAGAATTCTTAAAAGAATCAGTGAAACTGCTTTTTGATATGTATATTCAATTCAAATAATTAACTTTTTTTTTTTTTTTTTGATTCAGCAGGTTGGAAACATTCTTGTAGAATTTGAGAAGGGACATTTGGGAACACCTTGACATCTATGGTGAAAAAGCAAATATCCCCAGATAAAATCTTTAAAAGAAATACCTGTGAAACTGCTTTGTGATTTACAGATTCAACTCCAGAGTGTTACACCTTTCTTTGAGTTTAGTAAGTGGGAAACAAACTTCTTGTGGAATCTGCGAAGGGATATTTGAGATCCCATTGTGGCCTATGGTGAGAAACCAAATATCACTAGATAAAAATTAGAAAGAATCTATCTGTGAAACTGCTTTCTGATGAGTGGATTCACCTTAAAGAGTTAAACTTTTCTGTTGAATCAGCAAGGTGGAAACACTGTTCAGGAGAAATCTGCAGAGAGACATTTGGCAGCATATTGACACCTATGGTAAAAAGAAAAAAACAGATATCCCGAGAAAAAAACTACAAAGAAGCTCTCTGTAAAACTGCTTTGTGATGTGTTGATTCATCTCACAGAGCTAAAACTTTTTTTGATTCAGCAGGTTGAAAACACTCTTTTTGTAGAATCTGTGGAGGGACATTTTAGAGCCCTTTGAGGCCTATGGTGAAAAAAAGATTACCTTAGATAAAAACCATAAATAAGCTGTACGTGGTAGTGCTTTGTGATGAGAGGCTTTATCTCACAGTCAAACCTTTCTTTTGATTCAGAAATTTTTAAACACTCTTCTGGTAGAATCTAAGGGAGAGCTGAAAATCCACTGAAGCCTGTGCTTAAAAACTGAATATCCCCACACAAAACTAGAAGGAAGCTATCTGTGAAACTTCCTTGAGATGTGTGAATTTATCTCACATAGTTAAACCTTTCTTATAATTCATTAATTTGGAAGCTCTTCTTTTGGAGGATCTGTGATAGGATATTGGAAGGCCTTTTGGGACCTGTGATGAAAAAACGAATATCCCCAGATAAACACTAGAAAGAAGCTGTCTGTGGAACTGCTATTTTATGTGTTGATTCATCTCTAAGTAATAAACCTTTCTTTTCATTCAGTATCTTGGAAGTGCCATCCTGGTAGAATCCTCAAGTGAGTATTTGGAACCCTTTTAGGACTGTGGTGAAAAACTGAATATCCCCCAATGAAAACTATAAAGAAGCTATCTGTGAAACTGCTTTGTCATGTGTAAATTCACCTCAAAGAGTTATACGTTTCTTTTCATTTAGCAGGTTGGATACAAACTTTTTGTAGAATCTATGAAAGGACATTTGGGAGCCCATTTAGGCCTATGGTGAAAAACTGAATATCCACAGATACAAACTAGAAAGAAGCTCTCTGTGAAACTGCTTTCTGATGTGTGGATTCATATCAATGAGTTAAACCTTTCTGTTGATTCAGCAGGTTGGAAACACTCTCTGCTAGAATCTGTGAAGGGACATTTTGAATCATATTGGTGCATAGGATAAAAAAAAGAAATACCCAGATTAAAAACTGGAAAGAAGTTATCCGTGAAACTGTTTGGTGATGTTTGGATTCATCTCACAGAGTTAAACCTTTCTTTTCATTCAGCAGGTTGGAAACACTTTTCTGGTAGAACCTGTGAAGGGATGTTGGGGAGCCCGTTAAGGCCTACAATGAAAAACAAAATATCTCCAGACAAAAAATAGAAAGAATGTATCAGTGAAACTGCTTTGTGACGTGTGGATTCATTGCAGAAATTCAAAGCTTTTTTTGTGGAAGCACTCTATTTGTAGAATTTGTGAAAAGACATCTGGGAGACCATTGAGGCGTATGGTGAAAAACTCAATGTCCTCAGATAAAAACAAGACAGAAGCTATCTGTGAAACTTTGTGGTGTGTGGATTCATCTCACAGAGATAAGCCTTTCTTTTCATTCAGTAGGTTGGAAACACTCTTCTGGTAGGATCCGTGAAGGATCATTTGGGAGCACTTTGAGGCCTAGGGTGAAAAACCTAATATTCCAAGAGCAAAACTAGAAAGAAGCTATCTGTGAAAGTGTTTTGTAATGTGTGGATTCATCTTACAGAACTAAACCTGTCTTTTGATTCAGCAAGTTGGAAACCCTGTTCTTGTATAATGTAAGAAGAAACATTTGAGATCCCATTTTATCCAATTACATTAGATAAAAACTAGAAAGAAGGTATCTCTGAAACTGTTTTGAGATGTGGGGATTCACCTCTTAGAGCTAAACCTATCACTTGATTCAGCACGTTGGAAACACTCTTCTTGTAAAATCCGTGAAGGGACATTTGGGAGCTTTCTAAGCCTACAGTTATAAACAGAATGTCCCCAGAAAAAAAACTAGAAGGAAACTATCTGAAAAACTGCGTTGTGATGGGTGGATTCATCTAACAGAGGTAAAGCTATCTTTATCATTCAGCAGGTTGGAAACACTCTTCTTGTAAAATCTGCAAAGGGACATTTTAAAACCCTTTAAGGCCTATGATGAAAAACCAAAGATCCCTTGATAAAAACTGGAACAATGCTATCCATGAAACTGATTTGTTATGTATTGATTCGTCTCTAAGAGATAAATGTTTATTTTTATTCAGCAGCTTGGAAACACACTTCTTATAGAATCTGTGAGGGGACGTTTGTAAGCACATTGAGGCCTATGGTGAGTACCAAATATCCGCAGATAAAAACTAGAAAGAAGCTATCTGTGAAGCTGTTTTGTGATGTGTGGATTCATCTGAAAGAGTTAAACCTTCCTTTTGATTTAGCAAGTTGAAGACACTCTTTGTAGAATCTGCAGAGATATTTGGGAGCACATAGACTTTTATTTTGAAAAACAGATATATCCAGGTATAAACAAGAAAAAACCTATCTGTGACACTGCTTTGTGATGTGTGGATTCATCTCACAGATGTAAAACTATCTTTTGATTCAGCAGGTTGGAAACACCCTTTTTAAACTTTTCTTTTTATTTAGCATATTGGAAACAAACATCTTGTAGAATCTTCAAAGGGATATTTGGGAGCCCATTGGGGCCTATGGTTAAAAACAGAATATCCCCAGATTAAAAGTAGAAGGAATCTACCTGTGAAACTGCTTTGTGATGTGTGGATTCATCTCACAGAGGTAAACATTTCTTTTGGTTCCACATGATGGAAACAGTTTCCATGCAGTATCTGTGAAGGCACATTTGGGAGCCATTTGAGGCCTATGGTGGAAAAGAGAATTTCCCAAGATAAAAACTAGAAAGAAGTTCTCTGTGAAACTGCTTTGTTATATGTTGATTCATCTCAAAGAGTTAAACCTTTTTTTTTTTTTTTTTTTTCATTCTGTAGGTTGGAAATGGTCTTCTTATAGAATCTGCAAAGGGACATTTGGGAGCACAATGACACCTATGGGGAAAAACCAAATATCTCCAGATAAAAATAGAAAGAAGCTATCTGCTAAACAGCTTTGTGATGTATGGATTAACCTAACATAGTTAAACTTTTATTTTTATTCAGCAGGTTGGAAACACTCTTCTGGTAGAATCTGCAAGATGACATTTGGGGGCCCATTGAGGCCTATGGTGAAAAAGAAAATATCCCCAGACAAAAACAACAAAGAAGCTATCAGTGAAACTAATTTGTGTCGTTTGGATTCATGTCACAGAATTAAACCTTTGTTTTGATTCACTAGGTTGGAAACACTCTATTTGTAGAGTATGCAAAGGGATATTTGGGAGTCCATTGAGGCCTATGGTGAAAAACAGTTTATCCCCAGAATAAAACTAGAAAGAAGCCATATGTGAAACTCCTTTGTGATGTGTGCATTCACCACACAGAGTGAAAACTTCATTTTGACTCAGTAAGTTGGGAACACTCTTTTTGTAAACCCTGTGAAGAAATATTTAAGAGTACTTTGAAGACTATGGTAAAAAACAGATATACCCAGATAAAAACTAAAAAAAAAAAAAAAAAAAAAAAAAAAAAAGGCATTTTTGAAACTGCTTTGTGATTTGTGATTTCAACTCACTGAGTTAAACTTTTATTTAAATTAAGTAGTTTGGAATAATTCTTCTTTTAGAATCTTCAAAGGGACATCTAAATGCCCACTGAGGCCTATGGTAAAAAAAACAACTATCCCCAAATAGAAACTAAAAATAAGTTATCTGTGACATTGTTTTGTGATATATGGACCATTTATCAGGGTTAAACCTTTGCTTTGATTCATCAGGTTGGAAACGCTCTTCTGTTAGAATTGATGAGGAAACATTTGGGAGCCATTTGAGTGCTACAATTAAAAACTGAATATCACCAGTGGAAAACTAGAAAGAAATCCGTGAAACTGCTTTGTGATGTGTCTATTCATCCCACAGATTTAAACCTTTCTTTTGACTCAGCAGGTTGGAAACACTCTATTTGTAGAATCTGCAAAGGGACATTTGTGTACCCACTGAGGCCTATGGGGAAAAGTGAACATCCCCAGATAAAAACTAGAAATAAGTTATCTGTGAAACCACTTCGTGATGTGTGGATTTATCTCACAGAGTGAAACATTTCCTTTGATTTAGGAGGTTGCAAACACTCTCCTGGCAAAATCTGCCAAGGGACATTTCAGAGCCCATTGAAGCTTATAATGAAAAACTGAATATCCCCAGATAAAAAATAGGAAGACGCTATCTGTGAGACTGATGTGTGATGTGGGGCTTTATCTCACAGAATTAAACCTTTCTTTTGATTCAGCAGGTTGAAAACATTCTTCTGGTAGAATCTACAAAGGGACTTTTTTGAGCCCATTGATGCCTATGGTGAAACACTGAATATCCCCAGATAAAAACTAGAAAGAAACTGTAAAACTGTTTCATGATGTGTGGATTCATTGCTGAGAGAAAGAAACTTTTGTTTGACTCAGCAGCTTGGAAACAGTCTTCTTGTACAATCTGCAAAAGGATATTTGGGAGCCCATTAAGTACTATGGTGAAAAACTGAATATATCCATATAAAACTAAAATGAAGCTATCTGTGAAACTGCTTTTGTGACGGGTGGATTCATCTCACAGAGTTACATCCTTCTTTTGATTTAGCAGGTTGAAATTTTTTATGGTAGATTCTGCAAAGGAACATTTTTAAGCCCATTGAAGGCTAAGGTGAAAAACCAAATATCCCATGATAAAAACTAGAAAGATGGTATCTATGAAACTAGTTTGTGATGTCTGGATTTCATTCACAGAGTTAAACATTTCTTTTGATTTAGAAGGTTGGAAACAAATTTCTTGTAGAATCTGTGAAGGGACATTTGGGGGTCCATCGAGGCCTATAGTAAAAAATAAAACAGATTATTCTAGTCAAAAACTAGAAAAGAAGCTATCTGTGAAACTGTTTTGTGATGTTTGGATTCAATGCACGGAGTTATAACTTTTTTTGATTCAGCAGGATAAAACACTTTTTTTGTAGAATCTGTGAAGTGATATTTGGGAGCCCATTGGGGGCCTATGGTGAAAATCTGAATATTCCTAGACAAAAACTACAAGGAAGGTATCCGTGAAACTGCTTTGTGATGTGTGGATGCAACTCACAAAATCGAACTTTTCTTTTTTATTCAGCAGTTTTGAAACACTGTATTTGTAGAATCTGCAAAGGGACACTTGGAAGAACACTGGTGCATATGGTGAAAAACCAAATGAAGAGCCTAAATGGGAGACATCCCCCACTAGGGGCAGTCTGACACCTCACACCGCACAGGGTAGAGTACACCCCTGAGAGGAAGCTTCCAAAGCAAGAATCACACAGGTGCACTCGCTGTTCAGCAATATTCTATCTTCTGCAAACTCTGCTGCTGATACCCAGACAAACAGGGTCTGGAGTGGACCTCAAGCAATCTCCAACAGACCTATAGCTGAGGGTCCTGACTTTCAGAAGGAAAACTATCAAACAGGAAGGACACCTATACCAAAATCCCATCAGTACGTCACCAACATCAAAGACCAGAGACAGATAAAACCACAAAGATGGGGAAAAAGCAGGGCAGAAAAGCTGGAAATTCCAAAAATAAGAGCGCATCCCCCCTGCAAAGGAGCACAGCCCATCGCCAGCAATGGATCAAGGCTGGTCAGAGAATGACTTTGACGAGATGAGAGAAGAAGGCTTCAGTCCATCAAACCTCTCAGAGCTAAAGGAGGAATTACGTACCCAGCTAAAAGAAACTAACAATCTTGAAAAACGACTGGAAGAATTGACAGCTAGACTAATTAATACAGAGAAGGTCATAAACCAAATGACAGAGATGAAAACCATGACACGAGAAATACGTGACAAATGCACAAGCTTCAAAAACCGACTGGATCAACTGGAAGAAAGAGAATCAGCGATGGAGGATCAAATGAATGAAATGAAGTGAGAAGAGAAACCAAAAGAAAAAAGAAGAAAAAGTAATGAACAAAGCCTGCAAGAAGTATGGGATTATGTCAAAAGACCAAA
>NC_045442.1:91840690-91857035 GCF_002776525.5 Piliocolobus tephrosceles | reverse complement strand
ACTCAGCCCACCTGCACCCACGTGAAACAAACAGCCTTGTTGCTCACACAAAGTCTGTTTGGTGATCTTTTCACATGGACGTGTGTGACAATCCCCAGATAAAATCAAAAAAGAAGTTCTCTGAGAAACTGCTATGTGATGTGTGGATTCAATTCAAAGAGTTAAATAATTATTTTCATTCAGCAAGTTGGAAACACTCTTCTAATAGAAACTGTGAAGGGATAATTGGGAGACAATTGAGTCCCATGGTGAAAAACATAATATCCCCAGATAAAAAGTAGAAGGGAGCTATCTGTGAAACTGCTTTGTGATGTGTGGATTTATCTCATGGAGTTAAACCTTTGCTTTGAATCGTATGGTTGGAAAAACTTTTCTTGTAGCATCTGTGAAGGGACTTTTGGGACTATATTGATGCACCTGCAGAGTTAAACCTTTTTCTTTTTTGATGAAGCAGGTGAAAACACTCTTCTTGCAGAATTTGTGAAGAGACATTTAGGAGTTTTTTGAGGACTGTGATAAAAAACTGAGTATCCCCAGATAAAACCTAGAAAGAAGCTACCAGTGAAACTGCTTTCTGATGTGTTTATTCATCTCACTGATGTAAACTTTTCTTTTTATTCAGCAGGTTGGAAACCCTTTTCTAGTAGAATCTGTGAGGAGATATTTGTGAGCCCAATGAGGCTTAATGTGAAAAAGTGAATATCCCTAGATAAAAACTAGAATAAAAGCTCTCTGTGAAACTGCTTTGTGATGTGTAGATTCACCTAACAGAGTTAAAACTTTCCCTTGATTTGGCAGGTTAGAAAAGCAATTTTTGTAGAATCTGCAAAGGGAAATTTTTGAGCACATTGATGCCTATGATGAAAAACTGAATATCCCCAGATAAAACTAGAAAAAAGCTATCTGCAAAACTGCTTTGTGATCTGTGGATTCATCTCACAGATGTAACGGTTTCTTTTGATGCAGTAGATTTTAAACACTCTTCTTGTAGTATCTGTGTAAGAAAATATGTGAGTCCGAAGAGGCCTATGGTGAGAAATCTGAATATTTTCAGCTAAAAACTACAAAGAAGATATTTATAAAACTGCTTTGTGATGTGAGGACTCGTCTCATAGAGTTAAAACTTTCTTTTGGTTCAGCAGGTTGGAAGCACTACTCATAGAATCTGCAAAGGGACATTTGTGAGCCCGTTGAGGCTTATAATCAAAAACTGAATTTCCCAGATAAAAACTAGAAAGAAAACTAGAAAGAAGCTCTCTTTGAAACTGCTTTGTGTTTTGAATATTCAACTCAGAGAGTTAAACCTTTATTTTGATTCAACAGGTTGAAAACATTCTCCTTGTAGAAACTGTGAAGGGACACTTGGGAGCCCATTGTGGCCTATGGTGAAAAACCAAATATCCCCAGTTAAATCATAGAAGGAAGCCATCTGTGAACGCCTTTGTGATGTGTGGATTCATCTCACAGAATTGAACCTTTCTTTTTATTCAGCAATTTTGAAACACTGTTTGCAGAATCTGTGAAGGACATTGGGGATCCCATGTAGGCATATAATGAAAAATGAAATAGTCCCAGGTTAAAAGTAGAAAGAAGGTATCTGTGAAACTCCTTTATGATTTGTAGATTCATCTCACAAAGTTAAAACTTTCTTTTGATTCAACAGATTGGAAAAACTCTTTCAGTACAATCTGTGAAGAGACATTTGGGAGCCTATTGTTGCCTAAAATGAAAAACTAATTAACCCTTGATAAAAACTAGAAAGATGCTATCAGAGAAACTGCTTTGTGATGTGTGAATTCTCCTCACAGAGTTAAACCTTTGTTTTGATTCAGCAGGTTGGAAATACTTTTCTTGAAGAATCTGCAAAAGTACAATTGGGAGCATATTGATTCCTATGTTGAGAAAGCGAATATACCCAGATAAAAACGTGAAGGAAACTATCTGTGAAACTGCTTTGTGATGTGTGGATTCAACTCACATATGTGAAATTTGCTTTTAACTTAGCACTTTGGAAACAAACTTCTTGTAGAATGTGCGAAGGAACATTTGGTAGCCCATTGAGGTTTTGGTGAAAAACCGAATATCCCCATATAAAAACTAGAAAGAAGCCATATGGGTAACCTCTTTTTGATGTGTAGTGAACTCACAGAATTGAAACTTTTTTTTGATTAAACGAGTTGAAAACACTCTTTTTGTGGAATATGTGAAGGGATATTTGGGCGTAAATTGTGGGTTACAGGGAAAAACAAAACTTCCCCAGACAAAAACTAAAAGGAATCTGTGAAATGGCATTGTGATGTGTGGTTTCATCTCTCAGAGTTAAACTTTTTTTGATACAGCAGATTGGAAATACTCTTTTGGTAGAATCTGCAAAGGGACATTTTGGAGTTTATTGAAAACTATGGTGAAAAACAGAATATCCCTATATAAAAACTGGAAAGCTATATGTGAAACTTTTTTGTGAAGTGTGAATTCATATCACAGAGTTTAATATTTCTTTTAATTTAGCAGTTTGGAAACTTTTTTTTTTTTTTTTTTTTTTTGTAGAATCTGCTAAGGGACATTTGAGAGTTCATTGAGGACTGTGGTGAAAAATGGAATATTCCCAGATAAAAACTAGAAAGAAGATACCTAGGAAACTGTTTTTTGATATGTGGGTTTATCTCACAGAGGTAAACATTCTTTTGATGCAGGAGGTTTGAAACACTCTACTTGTAGAATCTGTGAAGGGATATATGGAATCCCACTGAGGCCTATGATGAAAAGCCAAATAGCTGGTGATAAAAAGAAGAAAGAAACTCCCTGTGAACCTGCTTTGTTATGTGTGGATTCAACTCACAGAGTTAAACCTTTCTTTTGATGCAGCAGGTTGGAAAAACTCTTTGTAGAATCTGTGAAGGGACATTTGGGAGAACATTGATGCTTATAACAAAAATCAAATTTCCCCAGATAAAACTAGAAAGAAGGTATTTGCAAAATTGCTTTGTGATGTGTGGTTCACCTCTCAGAGGTTTAGCTGTCTTTTGATTCAGCAGGTTTGAAACACTCTTCTTGTAGTATCTGTGTAGGGATATTTGTGATCCCATTGGTGCCTATAATGGAAAATACGAATATCTTCAGATAAAAACCAGAAAGAAGCTATCTGTGAAACCGCTTTGTAATGTGTGATTTAATATCAAAGTGCTAAATCTTTATTTTGATTCAGCAGGTTGGGAACACTCTTCTTGTAGAAACTGTAAAGGCACATTGGGGAGCCCGTTGATTCCTGTGATGAAAAACAGAATAACTCCAGGTTGGAAACACTTTTTGTAGAATCTGCAAATGGCTATTTTGGGGGAAATTAAGGTCTGTGATAAAAACTGGAAAGAAGGTATCTGTGAAATTTTGTGATGTGTCAATGCAGCTCACAGAGTTTAACCTTTCTTTTGATTCAGCAGGTTGCAAACACTCTGTAGAATCTGCAAAGGGGCAGTTGAGGGTTCATTGAGGACTGTGGTGAAAAATCAGATATTCCTGGATAAAAACAGGAAAGAAGCTATATGTGAAACTGCTTTGTTATGTGTGAATTCATCTCACAGAGTTAAAACTTTCTTTTGATTCAGCAGGTTAGAAACACTGTTCTGGTAGAACATGCAAAGGAACATTTCAGAACCCATTGAGACTTTTAATGAAATCTGAATATCCCCAGACAAAACATAGAAAACATTTGGGAGCCCATCAAGGGCTACTGTGAAAAACTGAATATCTCTCAATAAAAACTAGAAAGAAGCTATTATTGAAACTTCTTTTTGATGTGTGGATTCATGTGACAGAGCTAAATCTTTCTTATTATTCAGCAGATTGAAGCAAACTATCTGTCGAATATGTGAAGGGATATTTGGAACCCTTTGAGGCCTATGGTGAAAAATGAAATATCCTCAAATAAAAACTAGAAAGAAACTTTCTGAGAAACTGCTTTGTGATGTCTTTATTCATCACACAGAGTTAAACATTTTTTTTGACTCAGCAGGTTGGAAAACCTCTTCTGGTAGAATCTGGGAAGGGACAGTTGTGAGCCCTTTGAGGCCTATGGTGAAAAACTGAATATCTCCAGATTAAAACTGGAAAGAAATTATCTGTGAAACTGCTTTGTTGTTATTGCATTCATCTCACAGAAGTAAAACATTCTGTTGATTCATCAGGCTTGAAACACTCTTCTTGTATTATTTGCAAAGGGATATTTGCAAGCCCATTGATGCCTATGGCAAATAACAGAATGTCCCCAGATAAAAACTAGAAAAAAGTTATCTTTGAAGCTGCTTTGAGATGTATGGATTCATCTCACAGAGTTAAAATTTGTTTTTATTCAGCAGATTAAAAAACTCTTCTTATGGAATCTGTGAAGGGATATTTGGGATCACATTGATGCCTCTGGTGAAAAAGAATATATAGCCAGATACAAACTAGAAATAAGCTATTATTAAACTGTTTTGTGATGTCTGGCTTCAACCCACAGTCAAATTTTTGTTTTTATTCATCAGTTTGGAAACAAACTTTATGTAGAATCTGTGAAGGGACATTTGGGAGCCCACTGAAAGATATGGTGAAAAACCAAATATCCCTAGGTAAGGACTAGAAAGAAGCTATCTGTGAAACTGGTTTCTGATGTGTGGATTTAACTCCCAGAATTCAACTTTCTTTTGATTCAGCAGATTGGAAACACTCTTTTTGTAGAGTCTGCGAAGGGATATTTGGGAACCCATTGAGGCCTATGGTGAAAAACTGAATATCCCAGAATAAAAAGTAGAAAAAAGTCTTTCACTTTATTTCCCAGATTGAAAACACTGTATTTGTAGAATCTATGAAGAAATGTTTGGGAGCCCTTCGGGGGCTATCATTAAAAGCAAAATATCCCCAGATGAATTCTAGGAAAAGACTATCTGTGTAACTGCTTTGTGATGTGTGAATTCATCTCACATAGTTAAGCCTTTCTTTTTATTCAGCAGTTTGTAAACGTTGTTCTGGTAGAATCAGAGTAGGAAAAATTAGGAGCCCATTGAGGCCTATTGTGAAAAATAGAATATCCCCAGATAAAAACTAGAAAGAAGCTATCTGTGAATCTGCTTTGTGATGTGTGGATTCATCTCACAGAGTTAAAGCTTTCATTTTATTCACCAGATTGGAAACACTGCATTTGTAGAATCTGTGAAAGCACATATGGGAGCATATTAATGCCTATGGTGAAAAACCGAGTATCCCCAGATATAAATTAGAAATAATCTTTCTGTGAAACTGGTTTGTGATGTGTGGATTCATCTTACAGAGGTAAAGGATTATTTTGATTCAGCATTTCTGAAACACTCTTCATAGAGTCTGTGAAGGGATATTTGGGATCGCACTGAGGCCTATGGTGAAAAACTGAATATCCCAGGATAAAAAGTAGAAAAAAGCTGTCTATGAAACTGATTTGTGATCTGTGGATTCATCTCATAGAGTTAAATTTTTATTTGGATTCAGCAGTTTGGAGAGACTCTTCCTTTAGAAACTGCGAAAGGACATTGGGGAGCACAATGTCCTTGTGATGTGGAGATTCAACTCACAGAGTGAAGCATTTCTTCTGATTAAGCTAGATGGAAACGAACTTCTTGTAGAATCTGTGAAGGGATATTTGGGAGCCCTTTGTGGCCTATGGTGAAAAACAGAATATCTCCAGATAAAAGCTACAAAGAAGCTAACTGTGAAACTACTTTGTGGTGTGTTGATTTAACTCATTGAGTCAAAATTTTCTTTATGTTCAGCAAGTTGGAAATACTTTTTTTGTAGAATCTGTGAAGGGGCATTTGAGGGCCCATTGAGGCCTATGGCGAAAAAGTGAATATCCCGAGATAAAAATTAGAAAGAATTATCTGTGAAACTGCTTTGTGATGTGTGGATTCAACTCACAAAGTTAAACTTTTCTTTTGATTTAGCAGATTGCAAACTAACTTCTTGTAGAATTTGCAAAGGGACATTTGGGAGTCTGTTGAGGACTGTGATGAAAAACCAAATATCCTTAGATAAAAACTAGAAAGAAACTATCTGTGAAACTGCTTTGTGATGTGTGGATTCTTGTCACAGATTTAAACATTTCTCTTTATTCAACAGGTTGAAAACACTGTTCTGGTAGAATCAGCAAAGGAACATTTGGGAGCCCATTGAAGACTATGGTGAAAATCCAACTATCTGCAGAAGAAAACTGCAAAGAAGCTATGAGTAAATCCACTTTGTAAAAGAATCTGTGAAAAGACATTTTGAAGCCCACTGTTTCCTGTGGTGAAAAACAAAATATTCCCAGATAAAAGCTTCAAATAAACTATCTGTGAATCGTGATGTGTGGATTCCTCTCACAGAGGTAAAGCTTTCTTTTGATGCAGCAGGTTGGAAACACTCCAATTGGAGAATCTTTAAAGGGACATTTTGGAGTCTAGTGGGGCCTATGCTGAAAAAAAAGGATTATTCCCTGATAAAAACTAGAATGAGGGTATCTGCAAAACTGCTTTGTGATTTGTGGATTCATCTCACAGAGGTTAAGCTGTCTTTTGATGCAACCGTTTTGATTCACTCTTTTTTTAGTATCTGTGAAGGAACATTTTTGAGTCCACTGTGTCCTATAATAAAAAATCTGAATATCTTCAGATTAAAACTAGCAAGAAGCTATCTGTGAAACTGCTTTGTGATGTGCAGATTCATCTTACAGAGTTAAACTTTTTTTTTTTGATTCAGCCAGTTGGAAACCCTCTTTTGGTAGAATCTATGAAGGGACATTTGTGAACCCATTGAGGTCTATGGTGAAAAACTGAATATCCCCAGATAAAATCTAGAAATAAACTCTCTGTGAAAGAGCTTTGTGATATGTGGATATCAACTCACAACGTTAAATCTTTATTTTGATTCAGCAAATTGGAAACACTCTTCTTGTAGAAACTGTGAAGGGACATTTAAAAGCCCTTTGAGGCCTGTAGTGAAAAACAAAATATCCCCAGATGAAAAATAGAAATAAATTGTCTGTGAAACTTTTTTACCATGTGTGCATTTATCCCATACAGTTAAATCTTTGTTTTGATTCAGGAGGTTGGAAACACCCTTCTTGTAGAATCTGTGAAAGGACATTTGGGAGCTCATTGCTGTCTAGGGTAAATAACAGAATATCTGTAGATAATAGTTAGAAACAATGTATCTGTAAAACTTCTTTGTGATGTGCAGATTTCACTCACAGAATTAAACCTTTCTTTTGATTAAGCAGGTTGAAAGCAAACTTCTTGTAGAATCTGCAAAGGGATATTTGGGAGCCCTTTGAGGACTACAATTAAAAACCAAGCATCCCTAGATTATACTAGAAAGAAGCTATCTGTGAAACTGCCTTGTGATTGTGGATTCATCTCAAAGAGTTAAACCTTTCTTTTGACCCAGAAGGTTGGAAAGACTCTTTTTGTATAATTTGCAAAAAGACATTTGAGGGCCTATGGTGAAAAAAAATACATCCCAAGATAAAAAGTAGAAAAAAGCTCTATGTGAAACTACTTTCTAATGTGTGGATTCAACTAACAGAGTTAAATCTTTCTTTGATTCAGCAGGTTGGAAACAATCTTTTTGTAGAAACTGTGAATGGACATTTGGGGAGAAATTTTGACCTATGGTGAAAAACAAAATATCTCCATATAACAGCTAGAAATAAGCTATTTGTGAAACTGCTTTGTGATTTGTGGATTCATCACACTGAGCTAACCATATCCTTTGATTCAACAGGATGGAAACACTTTTCTGGTATAATCTCTGTAGGGACATTTGGGATCACATTGAAACCTAGGGTGAAAAACAGAAAATTCCCAGATAAAAACTAGAAAGAAACTGTGATACTGCTTTGTGATGTGTAGATTTAAATCACAAAGTTAAACCTTACTTTTGATTTAATAGGTTGCAAACTAACTTCTTGTAGGATCTGTGAAGGGATATTTCAGAATCCTTTGAGACTATGATGAAAAATTAAAAACCAGAAAAAAACTAGAAAGAAGATATCTGTGAAACTGCTTTGTGATGCTTGGATACATCTCAAATAGTTAAACTTTTCTTTTTATTCAACAGTTTGGAAACACCGTTCTGGTAGAATCAGCTAAGGTACATTTGGGATCCACTGAGGACTATGGGGAAAAATCAAATATGCCCAGAAAAAAAACTAGAAAGAAGTTATGAGTGAAACTGCTTTGTAATGTATGAATTCATCTCATAGAGTTAAACATTTCTTTATATTCAGCAGGTTGAAAACACTATTTGTGGAATTGGTGAAGGGACATTTTGGAGCCCTTTGATCCCTATGGTGAAAAACTGAACATCCCCAGATAAAAACTAGAAGGAAAGTATATGTGAATCTGCTTTGTGATGCATGGATTCATCTCACAGATGTAAAGCTTTCTTTTGATGCAGCAGGTTTGAAACACTCTACTTGTAAATTCTGCGAAGGGACATTTTGTATCCTATTGAGACCTATGGTGAAAAACTGAATATGTCCTGATAAAAAGTAGAAAGAAGGTATCTGCAAAACTGCTTTGTAATGTGTGTATTCATCTCACAGAGTTTAAGCTGTCTTTTGATGTAGCAGGTTGGAAACATTCTTTCTGTAGTTCTGCAAAGGGACATTTGTGAGCCCATTGAGGCCTATAATGAAAAATCCAAATATCTTCAGATAAAAATGAGAAAGGAGTTATTTCTGAAACTGTTTTGTGATGTGTGGATTCATTTCACAGAGTTAAACCTTTCTTTTGATTCAGCAAATTAGAAACTTTCTTTTGGTAGAATCTGCTAAAAAAAATTTGTGAACCTCTTGAAGACTATGGTGAAACTGAATATCCCCTGATAAAATCTAGAAAGAAGCTCTCTGTGAAACTGCTTTGTAATGTATGAATTCAACTCACAGAGTTAAATCTTTACTTTGATTCAGCAGGTTGCTAACACTGTTCCTGTAGAAACTGTGAAGGGACAATTGGGAGCCCATTGAGTCCTATGGTGAAAAAGAGAATGTCCCCATACAAAAAGTAGAAAGAAGCTATCTGTGAAACTGCTTTGTGATGTGTGAATTTATCTCATAGAGTTAAACGTTTATTTTGATTTAGCACATTTCAAAACACTCTTCCTGTAAAATCTGTGAAGGGATATTTAAAAGCACATTGATGCCTAGGGTGGAAAAATTCATATCCCCAGATAAAAATTAGAAATAAGTTATTTTGCAACTTCTTTGTGATTTGTGGATTTAACTCACAGAGTTAAACCTCTCTTTTGATTAAGCAGTTGAAAGCAAGCTTCTTGTAGAATCTGTGAAGGGACATTTGAGAGCTTTTTGAGCACTATGGTGAAAAAACGAGTATCCCCAGATAAAACCTAGAAAGAAGGTATCAGTGAAACTGCTTTGTAATGTCTTTATTCATTTCACAGAGTTTGCCCTTTCTTTTTATTCAGCAGGTTGGAAACCCTTTTCTAGTAGAATCTGCAAAGGAACATTAAAGAGCCCATTTAGGCCTATGGTGAAAATTCAAATATTCCTTGATAAAAAGTAGAAAGAAGCTATCAGTGAAACTTCTATCTGCTGTATGGGTTAAATTCACAATGGTAAACTTTTCTCTTGATACAGCAGGTTGGAAACACTCTTTTTGTACAATCTGCAAATGGATATTTGGGGGTAAAATAAGCCCTATAGTGAAAGACCTAGTATCCCAAGATAAAAACTGGAAAAACCCTATCTAGTAAGCAGCTTTGTGATGTGCATATTCATCTCATAGAGCTAAACATTTCCTTTGATGTAGCAGGAGGGAAAAAGTTTCTGGTAGATTCTTCTAGGGGACATTTCGTAGCACATTGACACCTAGGATGAAAAACCAAATATCCCCCAAAAATAACCAGAAAGAAGCAATCTGTGAAACTCCTTTGTGATGTGTGGATTCAATTCAAAAAGCTAAGCCTTTCTTTTGATTTGGCAGGTTGGAAAAAATCTTCTTGTAGAATCTGCAAAGGGACATTTGGGAGCTTTTTGAGGACTATGATAAAAAAACAAAATAACCCCAGATAAATACTAGAAAGAAGCTCTCTGTGAAACTGCTTTAGGATGTTTGAATCCATCTAACAGAGTTTAACCTTTCTTTTCAATCGACATTTCGGAAACACTTTTCTGGTAAAATCAGCAAAGGCACATTTCAAAGCCCATTGAGGCCTTTGATGAAAAACTGAATATACCTTGATAGCAAGTAGAAAGAAGCTATCTGTGAAACTGCTTTGTGACGTGTGGATTCATCTAACAAAGTTAAACCTTTCTCTTGATTCAGCAGGTTAAAAAAATTCTTTTTGTAGAATTGGTAAAGGCACATTTGAGAACACATTCATGCCTATGGTGAAAAACTCAATATTTCCAGATTAAAAAAAAATAGAAAAAAGCTATCTGTGAAACTACTTTCTGTTGTGTGGATTTATCTCACAGAAATAAAGATTTCTTTTCATGCAGCAGGTTTGAAACACCCTTCTTGTAGTATCTGTGAAGGGACATTTGTGAACCCATTGAGGTCTATGGAGAACTACAGAATTCCCCAGATAAAAAATAGAAAGAAGGCCGGGCGCGGTGGCTCAAGCCTGTAATCCCAGCACTTTGGGAGGCCGAGACGGGTGGATCACGAGGTCAGGAGATTGAGACCATCCTGGCTAACACAGTGAAACCCCGTCTCTACTAAAAATACAAACAATTAGCCGGGCGAGGTGGCGGCGCCTGTAGTCCCAGCTACTTGGGAGGCTGAGGCAGGAGAATGGCATGAACCCAGGAGGTGGAGCTTGCAGTGAGCTGAGATCCGGCCACTGCACTCCAGCCTGGGTGACAGAGCAAGACTCCGTCTCAAAAAACAAAAAAAAATAGAAAGTTCTCTGTGAAATTGTTTCATGATGTGTAGAGTCAACTCGAAGAATTAAATCTTAATCTTGATTTAGCAGGTTGAAAAAACTCTCCTTGTAGAATTCGTGAATGGACATTTGGGAAGTCATTGTGGCCTATGGTGAAAAACCGAATATCCCCAGAAAATAGTAGAAAGAAGCTGTCTATAAAACTGCCTTGTGCTGTAGATTCATCTCACAAAGATAAACCTTTATTTTGATTCAGCAGTTTGGAAACACTTTTTTTAGAATCTGTGAAGGGACATTTGAAGTTTTATTGAGGACTATGTTGAAAAACGGAATATCCCAAAATTAAAAAATAGAAAGAAGCTATCTGTGAAACTTATTTGTGATGTGTATTCAACTCACAGAGTTTAACCTTTCCTTTGATTAAGTAGGTTGGGAACAAGCTTCTGTGGAATCTGTGAAGAAACATTCGAAAGCCCTTTGAGGACTATGATGAAAACCCAAGTATCCTTGATAAAAAAAATAAAATAAAATAAAATAAAATAAAATAAAATAAAAATGAAAGAAGCTATCTATGAAACTTCTTTGTGATATCTGGATTCATCTCGCATAGTTAAACCTTTCTTTTGATTCAGCAGGTTAGAAACACTCTTCTGTTCGAATCTGTGGAAAGGTTTTCTGGAGCTCATTAATACCTGTCCCGAGATAAAAACTAGAAAGAAGTGATCTGTGAAACTGCTTTGTGAGGTTTTGATTCAAACCAGAAGTAAACCTTTATCTGATTCAGCACGTTGAAAACATTCTTCTTGTAGAATCTGTGAAAGGACATTTGGAATCACATTGACCCCTAGGGTGAAAAACCGAATCCCCACATAAAAAGTAGGAAGAAGTTATCTGTGAAACTGCTTTGAAATGGGTGAATTTATCTCGCAGAGTTAAACATTTCTTCTGGTTTGGCAGGCTGGAAACAAAGTTTTTGTAAAACCTGCGAAAAGACATTTCGAACTCCATTGAGGCCTATGGTGAATAACGAAATATCCACAGATAAAAATGAGAAAGAAACTCCCTGTGAAACTACTGTGTGATGTGTAGATTCAACTCACAGAGTTAAACCTTTATGTTGACTCAGCAGAATGAAAACACTCTCCTTGTAGAAATTGTGAAGGGATATTTGGGGCACCTTTTGGCCTATGGTGAGAAACTGAATATTCCCAGATAAATAGTAGAAAGAAGCTATCTGAGAAACTGCTTTGTGATGTGCGGATTCATCTCACAATGCTTAATCTTTTTTTTTTTTTTTTTATTCAGCAGTTTGGAAACACTCTTCTGGTGTTATCTATGAAGAGATATTTGGGAGCCCATTGTTGCCTATAATGAAAAACTGAATTACCCTCAATAAAAATTAGAAAGAAGGTATCAGGGAAATAGCTTTTTGATTTGTAAATTCATCTCACTACGATAAACTTTGTTTTGATTCACCAGGTTGGAAACACTTTTATTGTAGGATCTGCAAAGGGACATTTGGGAGCATATTGATCCCTATGTTGAAAAAATAAATATCCTCAGATAAAACTTTAATAGGGTGGGCGGAGCAAGATGGTTGAATAGGAACAGCTCCAGTCTCCAACTCCAGTGCGGGTGACACAGAAGACCAGTGATTTCTGCATTTTCAACTGAGGTACTGTGGTCATCTCACTAGGGAGTGCCGGACAATCGGTGCTGGTCAGCAGCTGCAGCCCGACCAGTGAGAGCTGAAGCAGGGCAAGGCATTGCCTCACCTGGGAAACACAAGGGGGAAGGGAATCCCTTTTCCTAGCCAGGGGAACTGAGACACACAACACCTGGAAAATCGGCTAACTCCCACTCCAATATTGCACTTTAAACAAACGGGCACACCAGGAGATTATACCCACACCTGGCCGGGAAGGTCCCATGGCCACGGAGCCTCCCTCATTGCTAGCACAACAGTCTGCGATCTAACTTCAAGGCAGCAGTGAGGCGGGGGGAGGGGCGCCCGACATTGCTGAGGCTTAAGTAGGTAAACAAAGCCGCTGGGAAGCTCTAACTGGGTGGAGCTCACAGCAGCTCAAGGAAACCTGCCTGTCTCAGTAGACTCAACCTCTGGGGACAGGGCACAGATAAACAACAACAACAAAAATAGCAGCAGAAACCTGTGCAGACACAAACGACTCTGTCTGACAGCTTTGAAGAGAGCAGTGGATCTCCCAACATGGAGGTTGAGATCTCAGAACAGACAGACTGCCTGCTCAAGTGGGTCCCTGACCCCTGAGTAGCCTAACTGGGAGAAATCCCCCACTAGGGGCATTCTGACAACCCACACCTCACAGGGTGGAGTACACACCTGAGAGGAAGCTTCCAAGTAAGAATCAGAAAAGTACACTCGCTGTCCAGCAATATTCTATCTTCTGCAACCTCTGCTGCTCATACCCAGGCAAACAGGGTCTGGAGTGGACCTCAAGCAATCTCCAACAGACCTACAGCTGAGGGTCCTGACTATTAGAAGGAAAACTATCAAACAGGAAGAACACTTATACCAAAACCCCATCAGTACGTCACCATCATCAAAGACCAGAGGCAGATAAAACCACAAAGATGGGGAAGAAGCAGGGCGGAAAAGCTGGAAATTCAAAAAATAAGAGCACATCTCCCCCTGCAAAGGAGCGCAGCTCATCACCAGCAACGGATCAAAGCTGGTCAGAGAAGGACTTTGATGAGATGAGAGAAGAAGGCTTCAGTCCATCAAAATTCTCAGAGCTAAAGGAGGAATTACGTACCCAGCGCAAAGAAACTAAAAATCTTGAAAAAAGAGAGGAAAATTGATACCTAGAATAATTAATGCAGAGGAGGTCATAAACGAACTGACAGAGATGAAAACCATGACACAAGGAATACGTGACAAATCCACAAGCTTCAGTAACCGACTCGATCAACTGGAAGAAAGAGTATCAGCGATTGAGGATCAAATGAATGAAATGAAGTGAGAAGAGAAACCAAAGAAAAAAGAAGAAAAAGAAATGAACAAAGCCTGCAAGAAGTATGGGATTGTGTAAAAAGACCAAATCTAAGTCTGATTGGGGTGCCTGAAAGTGAGGGGGAAAATGGAACCAAGTTGGAAAACTCTCTTCAGGATATTATCCAGGAGAAATTCCCCAACCTAGTAGGGCAGGCCAACATTCAAATTCAGAAAATACAGAGAACACCAAAAACATACACCTCGAGAAGACCAACTCCAAGACACATAATTGCCAGATTCACCAAAGTTGAAATGAAGGAAAAAATCTTAAGGGCAACCAGAGAGAAAGGTCAGCTTACCGACAAAGGGAAGCCCATCAGACTAACAGCAGACCGCTCGGCAGAAACTCTACAAGCCAGAAGAGAGTGGGGGCCAATATTCAACGTTCTAAAAGAAAAGAATTTTCAACACAGAATTTCATATCCAGCCAAACTAAGTTTCATAAGTGAAGGAGAAATAAAATCCTTTACAGATAAGCAAATGCTTAGAGATTTTGTCACCACCAGGCCTGCCTTACAAGAGACCCTGAAGGAAGCACTAAACATGGAAAGGAACAACCAGTACCAGCCATTGCAAAAATATGCCAAAATGTAAAGACCATCGAGGCTAGGAAGAAACTGCATCAACTAACGAGCAAAATAACCCCTTAATATCATAATGGCAGGATCAAGTTCACACATAACAATATTAACCTTAAATGTAAATGGACGAAATGGTCCAATTAAAAGGCACAGACTGGCAAACTGGATAAAGAGTCAAGACCCATCAGTCTGCTGTATTCAGCAGACCCATCTCACTTGCAGAGACACACATAGGCTCAAAATAAAGGGATGGAGGAAGATCTACCAAGCAAATGGAGAACAAAAAAAAAAAAATCAGGGGTTGCAGTCCTAGTCTCTGATAAAATAGACTTTAAACCATCAAAGATCAAAAGAGACAAAGAAGGCCATTACATAATGGTAAAGGGATCAATTCAGCAGGAAGAGCTAAGTATCCTAACTATATATGCACCCAATACAGGAGCACCCAGATTCATAAAGCAAGTCCTTAGAGACTTACAAAGAGACTTAGACTCCCATACAATAATAATGGGAGACTTCAACAATCCACTGTCAACATTAGACAGATCAACGGGACAGAAAGTTAACAAGGATATCCAGGAATTGAACTCATCTCTGCAGCAAGGAGACCTAATAGACATCTACAGAACTCTACACCCCAAATCATCAGAATACACATTCTTCTCAGCAACACATCGCACTTATTCCAAAATTGACCGCATAATTGGAAGTAAAGCACTCCTCAGCAAATGTAAAAGAACAGAAATTATAAAAAACTGTCTCTCAGACCACAGTGCAATCAAACTAGAATTCAGGACTAAGACACAAAATCAAAACCACTCAACTACATGGAAACTGAACAACCTGCTCCTGAATGACTACTGGGTACATAACGAAATGAAGGCAGAAATAAAGAGGTTCTTTTAAACCAATGAGAACAAAGATAAAACATACCAGAATCTCTGGGACACATTTAAAGCAGTGTGTAGAGGGAAATTTATAGCACTAAATGCCCACAAGAGAAAGCTAGAAAGATCTAAAATTAACACTCTAACATCACAATTAAAAGAACTGGAGAAGCAAGAGCAAATACATTCAAAAGCTAGCAGAAGGCAAGAAATAACTAAGATCAGAGCAGAACTGAAGGAGATAGAGATACAATAAAACCCTCCAAAAAATTAATGAATCCAAGAGTTGGTTTTTAGAAAAAATCAGCAAAATTGACAGACCACTAGCAAGACTAATAAAGAAGAAAAGAGACAAGAATCAAATAGACGCAATAAAAAATGATAAAGGGGATATCACCACCGACCCCACAGAAATACAAACTACCATCAGAGAATACTATAAACACCTCTACGCAAATCAACTAGAAAATCTAGAAGAAATGGATAATTTCCTGGACACGTACATTCTTCCAAGACTAAACCAGGAAGAAGTTGAATCCCTGAATAGACCAATAGCAGCCTCTGAAATTGAGGCAACAATTAATAGCCTACCCACCCAAAAAAGCCCAGGACCAGATGGATTCACAGCTGAATTCTACCAGAGGTACAAGGAGGAGCTGATACCATTCTTTCTGAAATTATTCCAACCAATAGAAAAAGAGGGAATCCTCCCTAACTCATTTTATCAGGCCAACATCATCCTGATACCAAAGCCTGGCAGAGACACAACAAAAAAAGAGAATTTTAGACCAATCTCCCTGGTGAACATCGATGCAAAAATCCTCAATAAAATACTGGCAAACCGGATTCAGCAGCACATCAAAAAGCTTATCCACCATGATCAAGTGGGCTTCATCCCTGGGATGAAAGGCTGGTTCAACATTCGCAAATCAATCAACGTAATCCAGCATATCAAC
>NC_045442.1:91812326-91840290 GCF_002776525.5 Piliocolobus tephrosceles | reverse complement strand
ATGCAAATCAAAATCACAATGAGATACCATCTCACACCAGTTAAGTAAGGAAACAACAGGTGCTGGAGAGGATGTGGAGAAATAGGAACACTTTTACACTGTTAGTGGGATTGTAAACTAGTTCAACCATTATGGAAAACAGTATGGCGATTCCTCAAGGTTCTAGAACTAGATGTACCATATGACCCAGCCATCCCACTACTGGGTATATACCCAAAGGATTATAAATCATGCTGCTATAAGGACACATGCACACGTATGTTTATTGTGGCACTATTCACAATAGCAAAGACTTGGAATCAACCCAAATGTCCGTCGGTGACAGACTGGATTAAGAAAATGTGGCGCATATACACCATGGAATACTATGCAGCCATAAAAAAGGATGAGTTTGCGTCCTTTGTAGGGACATGGATGCAGCTGGAAACCATCATTCTTAGCAAACTATCACAAGAAGAGAAAACCAATCACTGCATGTTCTCACTCATAGGTGGGAACTGAACAATGAGATCACTTGGACTCGGGGAGGGGGGAGGAATTATATTGGGAGTTATACCTGATATAAATGACGAATTGATGGGTGCTGACGAGTTGATGGGTGCAGCACACCAACATGGCACAAGTATACATATGTACCAAACCTGCAGGTTATGCACATATACCCTAGAACTTAAAGTATAAAAAAAAAAAAAAAAAAAAAACTTTAATAAAACTCTCTGTGAAACTGCTTTATGATGTGTGGATTCACCTCACGGAAATTAACCTTTATTTTGATTAAGCATTTTGGAAATAAACTTCTGCAATCTGCAAAGCAACATTTAGTAGCCAACTGAGGCCTATCATGAAAACCCAAATATCCCCAGATAAAAACTAGAGATAAATTGTCTGGGTAACTGCATTTTTATGTGTATTTAACTCACAGAATTAAAATTTCTGTTGATTCAGCAAGTTGGAAACACTCTTTTTGTGGAATCTGCAAAGTCACATTTGGGAGTAAATTTTGGCCCATAGGGTAAAACAAAATGTCTCCAGATCAAAACTACAAAAAAGCTATCTGTGAAACTGCTTTGTGATGTGTGGTCTCATCTCTGAGAGTTAAACATTTCTTTTGATTCAGCAGGTTGGAAACACTCTTCTGGTAGAATGTCCAAATAAACTTTTTGGAATTCTTTGAGACCCATGGTGAAAAATTGAATATTCCTAGATAAAAACTAGAAAGAAGTTATCTGTGAAACTCCTTTGTTATGTGTCGTTTCACCTCACAGATTTTAACCCTTCTTTTGATTCAGCAGGTTTGAAACACTCCTTTTGTAGAATCTATGAAGGGACATTTGGGGCAAATTGAGGACTATGATGAAAAAAACTGAATATTCCCAGATAAAATCTAGAAAGAAACTGTCTGTGAAACTGCTTTGTTATGTGAGGATTCAACTCATGGAGCTAAACATTTATTTTGATTCAGCACGTGGAAACACTGTTCTGGTAGAACATGTGAAGGAACATTTAGGAGCCCTTTGAGGCCTATAATTATAAACCAATTGAGGCCTATAATTATAAACCAATTATCCCCAGAAAAAAAATTAGAAAGAAGCTATCTGTGAAACTGTATTGTGATGTTTGGATTCATCTAGCATAGTTAAACTTTTCTTTTGATTCAGTAGGTTAAAAACACTCTTCTGGTAGAATCTGTTGTGAAGGAACATTTGGGAGGTCATTGAAGCCTACTGTGAAAAAATAAATATCTCTCACCACAAATGAGAAATAAGCTATCATTGAAACTTCTTTGTGATGTGTGGGTTCATCTCACAGAGTTAAACCTCTCTTTGTATTCAGCAGGATTGAAACAATCTATTTGTAGAATCTGCAAAGAGATATTTGGGAGCCAATTGAAGTATATGGGGAAAAACAGAATATCCTCAAATAAAAACAAGAAAGAAGGTCTCTGTGAAACTGCTTTGTAATGTGTTTATTCATCTCACAGTGTTAAACATTTATTTTGGTTCAGCAACTTGAAAATCCTCCTATGGTAGAATCTAGGAAGGGACATTTGTGAGACCACTTAGGCCTATGGTGAAAAAATGAATATCCCCAGATTAAAACTAGAAAGAAGCTCTCTATGAAACAGTTTCGTGATGTGTGGCTTCCATCCACAAAGTTAAACCTTTACTTTGATTCAGCAGGTTGGAAAAACTCTTCTTGCAAAATCTGCAAAGGGACATTTAAGAGCTTATTGAGGCCTATGGTGAAAAACTGAATGACCCCAGATAAAAACTAGAAAGAAGCTATCTGAGAAACTACTTTGTGATGTATGGATTCATCTCACAGATTTAAACTTTTCCCTTGATTCTACAGGTTGGAAAGATTTTTTTTTAGGTCAAATCTGCAAAGGGTCATTTGAAAGCACACCAATGCTTTATGATTTTTGGATTCATCTCACAGAGGTAAAACATCCGTTTGATTCTTCAGGGTTGAAACACTCTTCTTGTAGTATCTGTGAAGGGATATTTGGGAGCCCATTGATGCCTATGGTGAAAAACAAAATATTTCCAGATGAAAACTAGAATGAAGCTATCTGTGAAACTGCTTTATGATGTGTGGATTCTTTTAGCAGAGTAAAACTTTGTTTTTATTCAGCAGGTTAAAAACACTCCTTTTATAGAATCTGTGAAGGGATATTTGGGATCACATTGATGCCTTAGGTGAAAAGTGGGACATACCCAGACATAAACTAGAATGAAGCCGTTTGTGAAATTGCTTTGTGCTCTCTGGGTTCAACACACAGAATCAAACCTTTCTTTTTATTAATCAGGTTGGAAACAAATTTCTGGTAGAATCCACGAAGGGACATTTGGGAGCCATTTGAGGCCTATGGTGAAACACCAAATATCCCCAAATAAAAACTAAAAGGAAGCTATCTGTGCTTTCTGATGTGTGAATTCAACTGCTTTCTGATGTGTGAATTCAACTCCCAGAGTTAAACCTTTCTTTTGATTCAGCAAATTGGAAAAACTCATTTGTAGAATTTGCCAATGGGCATTTGGGGGCAAATCGAGGCCTACGGTGAAGAACAAAATATCACCGGATAAAAACTTGAAAGAAACTATCTGTGAAACTGTTTTGGGATATGTGGATTCATCTCATAGAGCTAAACCTTTCCTTGGACTCAGCATGTTGCAAACACTCTTTGGGGAGAATCTGCGAAGGGGCATTTGGTAGCACATTGATGCCTAGGGAGAAAAATCGAATCTCCCCAGATAAAAACTAGAAAGAAGCTATCTGTTCAACAGCTTTGAGACATGTGTTTCTGATGTGTGGATTCAACTAACAGAGATAAACCTTTCTTTGATTCAGCAGATTGGGAACACTCTTTTTGGGGAATCTGCAGATGGACATTTAGGAGCCCATTGAGGCCTACAATGAAAAATGGAATATCCCCAGATAAAAACTAGAAAGAATCTATCAGTGTAACTGCTTTGTGATATGTGGATTCAACTCACAAAGTTAAACAATTCTTTTGATTCAGCACGTTGGAAATAGTCTTCTGGTATAATCTGCTAAGAAACATTTCAGAGCTCATTGATGCTTATAATGAAAAACCAACTATCATGAGATAAAAACTAGAATGTAGCTATCTGTGAAGCTGCTTTGTGTTGTGTGGAGTGATCTAAGAAATTTGAACCTTTCTTTTGATTCAGGCAGTTGGAAACATTCTTCTGGTTGAATCTGTGAAGGGACATTAAAGAGCTTTTTGAGGTCTGTGGTTAAAAACAGAATATGCCTAGTTAAAAACTTGAAATAAGCATCTGTGAAACTACTTTTTGATGTGTGGATTCAACTCACAAAGTTAACCTTTCTTTTTATTCAGCAGGTTGGAAACACTCCATTTCTAGAATCTGCAAGGGGACATTTGGGAGCCAATTGAAGCCTATGGTGAAAAACGGAATATTCCCAGAAAAAAGAAAAACCAGAAAAAAGCTATGTGTGAAACTGCTTTGTGATGTGTGGCTTCATCTCAGTGTTAAACTTTTCTTTTGACTCAGCAGGTTGAAAACCCTCTTCTGGAAGAATCTATGAAGGGACATTTTTGAACCCTTTAGGGCCTACAGTGAAAAACTGAATATCCCCTGATAATAACTGGAAAGAAGTTCTCTGTGAAACTGCTTTGTGATTGGGGATTCAACTCAGATTTAAACCTTTATTTTGATTCAGCAGGTAGGAAACACTCTTCTAGTATAATCTGTGAAGAAATATATTTGGGATCATATTGTGGCCTTTGGTGAAAAACCAAATATTCCTCCATAAAAAGTAGAAAGAGGCAATCTGTGAAGCTTCTTTGTGACATGTGGATTCATCTCACCTAATTAAAGCTTTCTTTTAATTCAGCAGGATGGAAACACTCTTTTTGTATAATCTGTGAAGGGATAGTTTGGGGCCCATTAAGGCCTATGGTGAAAAACCAAACATTTCCAGATAAAAACTAGAAAGAAGATCTGTATGAATCTGCTTTGTGATTTGTAGATTCATCCCACAGAGCTTAACTTTCTTTTGATTGAGCAGGTTGAAAACACTCTTATAAAAGAATCTGTGGACGGACATTTCAGAGCGCATTGAAGCCTATAACGAAAAAAATGAATATTTCCAAATAAAAACTAGAAAGAAGCTGCCAGCGAAACTGCTTCAAGATGTGTGGATTCATCTCAAAAATTAAACTTTTCTTTTAATTCAGCAGGTTGGAAACACTCTTTTTGTATAATCTGCAAGGGGATATTTCGGGGCAAATTGAGGCCTCTGTTGAAAAACGGAACATCCCCAGATGAAATTATAAAGAAATCATCTGTGAAACTACTTTGTGAGGTGTGGATTCATCTCACAGAGTTAAACTTTTTTTAAAGTTCAGCAGGTTGAAAGCACTCTTTTTTTAGTATCTGTAAAGGAATATTTTGGAGTCCTTTGAGGTCTATTGTGAAAAGCAGAATATCCCCAGATGAAAACTAGAAAGTTTCTTGAAACTGCTTTGAGATGTGTGGATTTATCTCACAGAGTTAAACCTTTGTTTTAATTCAGCAGTTTGGAAACACTCTAGTTCTAGAATTTACAAAGAGACATTTGTTAGTACAATGATGCCTGAGGTGAAAAGCAGAATATTCCCATATGAAAACTAGAAAGAATATATCTGTTCAGCTGCTTTGTGATGTGTCGATTCAACTCACAAAGTTAAAGCTTTGTTTTGATTTAGAAGTTTGGAAACAAACTTCCTGTAGAATCAGTGAAGGGATATTTGGGAGCCCATTGAGGCTTATAGTGTAAAACTGAATATCCCCAGACGAAAACTAGAAAGAATCTGTCTGTGAAACTGTTTTGTGACATGTGGATTCATCTCAAAGAGTTAAAACTTTCTTTTGATTCAGCAGGTTGGAAACACTCTTCTGGTTCAATCTGCAAAGGGACATTTTGGGGCCCATTTAAGCCTATAATGAAAAACTGAATATTTCCAGATAAAAACTACAAAGAAGCTGTCAGCGAAACTCCTTTGTGATGTGTGGATATGTCTCAAAGAGTTAAACCTTTCTTTTAATTCAGCTGGTTGGAAATACTCTTTTGGTAGAATCTGCAAAAAGACATTTTGGGGAAAATTGAGCCTTCTGGTGAAAAACAGAATGTCCCCACATAAAACTAGAAAGAAGTCATCTCTGTAACTGCTTTGTGATGTGTGGATTCCTCTCACATAGTTAAACCTTTTTTTAAAACCCAGAAAATTGGAAACACTCTTCCGGCAGAATCCAAGAAGGGATATTTGGGAGCTTATTGAGGCCTATGGGGAATAAACAATTAGTTTAGATAAAAACTAGAAAGCAGCTATTTGAGGAACCGTATTGCTTTTTGTGCATTCATTTCTGAAAGATAAAACTTTCTTTTGGCTCAGCAGGTTGGAAATGCTCTTTTTATAAAATCTGTGAGGAAACAGGAGTGAGCCCATTGAGGTCTATGGTGAAAAATCGAATGTCCCCAGGTATAAACTACAAAGAAGTTATCTGTGAAACTGCTTTGTGATGTGTGGATTTATTTCACAGAGTTAAACCTTCGTTTTGATTCAACAAGGGGGGAAACATTTTTCTTATATAATCTGTGAAGGGACATTTGGCCTGTTGAGACTTATGGTAAAAAAAGAGAATATCCCAGGATAATAACTAGAAAAAAAGTTATCTGTGAAATGGCTTTGTGATGTGTGGATTCAACTCACAGAGTTAAATCTTTCTTTTGATTCAGAAGGTTGAAAACACTCTTTTTGTAAAATCTGCGAAGGGATATTCGGGGCAAATTGAGGCCTACAGTGAAAAAATGAATATCGCCAGATAAAAACTAGAGAGAAGCTATCTCTGACACAGTTTGTGATGTGTGGATTCATCTCAAAGAGTTAAAACATTCTTTTTATTTAGCAGGTAAAAAACCCTCTTTTGGTAGAATCTGCAAAGGAACATTTGGGAACCCATTGAGGCCTATGGTGAAAAACCTCATATCCCTATACAAAACCCAGAAAGAAGCTATCTGTGATACTTTTTTCTAATGGGTGGATCCAACTCACAGAGTTAAAACTTTACTTTGATTCAGCAGGTTTAAACACTCTTCTGGTAGAGTCTGCAAAAAGACATTTCAGAGCCCATTGAAGCCTATAATGGAAAACTGAATATTCATAGATGAAAAGTAGGAAAAAGCTACCTGTGAAAATGCTTTGTGATGTGTGGACTCAAATCACAGAGTTATAGCATTCTTTTGATTTAGCAGATTGGTAAAAACTTCTTGTAGAATCTGGGAAGGGACATTTGGAAGTCCATTGAGGGCTATGGTGAAAAACTGAATATCCTCAGATGAAAATCAGAAAGAAGCTATCTGTGAAACTTCTTTGTGATGTGTGGAATCAACTCACAGAGTTAAACCTTTCTTTTGATTTAGCAGGTTGGAAACACTTTTTTTGTAGAATCTGTGAATGGACATTTTGGAGCCCATTGAGGTGTATGGTTTAAAACCAATTATCTTCAGAAGAAAAGGAAAAAAAGGCTATTTGTGAAACTGCTTACGATGTGTGAGTTAAACTTACAGAGTTAAATTTTTATTTTGATTTAGGAGGTAGGAAAAAAACTTCTTGTTGCATCTATGAAGGGACATTTGGGAGTCTTTGAGGACTATGATGAAAAACAAAATATCCCCAGATAAAAACCATAGAGAAGTTATCTGTGAACCTTCTTTGTGATATGTGGATTCATGTCAAAGAGTTAAATCTTTCCTTTGATTTAGCATGCTGTAAACACTCTTCAAAAAGAATCTGCAAAGGGACATTTCGGATCCCATTGATTCCATACAGTGAGAAACAGAATATCCCCAGATAAAAAGTAAAAGGAATCTATCTATGAAAGTGCTTTGTGATGTGTGGATTCATCTCACAGAGTTACATTTTTCTCTTGACTCAGTGGGTTTTAAATATTCTTTTTGTAGAACCTGCAAAAGGGCATTAGGGAGTACGTTAACACCTGTGGTGAAAAACAGAATATCCCCAGATAAAAACAAGAAACAAGCTCCCTGCAAAACTCTTTTTGATCTGTGGATTCATCTCACAGAGGTAAAGCTTTCCTTTCATTCAGTAGGATTGAAATAATATTCTTGTAGTATCTGTGAAGGGATAATTTTGAGCCCATTGAGGCCTACGGTAAAAAGCAGAATATCTTCAGAAAAACACTAGAAACAAGTTATCTGCAAAACTGCTTTGTGATGTTCAGATTCATCTCACAGAGTTAAACCTTTATTTTGGATTCAGCAGGTTGGAAACTTTCTTCCGGTATAATTTGTGAAGGGACAATTTTACGCCTATGATGAAAAACAGAATATCTTCATAAATAAACTAGAAAGAAATTATCTTTGAAACTGCTTTGTAATGTGTGGATTCAGCTCTTTGACCTAAACCTTTCTTTTGATTCAACAGGTTGGAAACACTCTTCTTGTAGAATCATCAAAAACACACTTGGGAGTCAGCTGAGGCCTATGGTGAAAAACTAAATATGAACAGATAAAAAGTAGAAAGAAGCTATCTGCAAAACTGCTTTTTGATGTTTGGATTCATCTCACAGATTTAAACCTTTGTTTTGATTTGGCAGGTTGGAAAAACTCTTATTGTAGAATCTGCGAGGAGATATTTGGGAGCACATCAATGCCTAGGGTAAAAAACCAAATATCTCCAGACACAAACTAGAAACAATCTATCTGTGAAACTGCTTTTTAATGTGTGGATTCAGCAAACAGAGTTACAGCTTTCTTTTGATTTGGCAGGTTGCAAACAAACTTCTTGTGTAATCTGAGCAGGAATATTTGGGAGCCAGTTGAGGACTATTATGAAAAACCAAATGTCCCCAGATAAAAACTAGAAGGAAGCTGTCTATGAAACCGCTTTTAAAGGTGTGGATTTATCTTTCAGATGTAAAACATTCTTTTCATTCAGCATGTTGGAAACACTCTTTTTGTAGAATTAGCGAAGAGATATTTGAAAGACCCTTGAGGCCTATGGTGAACAACTGAATATCGCCAGATAAAAACCAGAAAGAAGCTCTCTATGAAATGGCTTTGTGTAGTGTGGATCCATGTCAAAGAGCTAAATCTTTCTTTTGATTCAGAATATTGGAAACACTCTTCTGGTAGAATCTGCGAAGGAACATTTTGGAATCCATTGATGCCTATAATGAAACACCAAAGATCCTAACATGAAAATTGAAAGAAACTCTCTCTCAAAATGCTTCATGATGGAGATTCAAATCACAGAGTTAAACCTTTCTTTTGATTCACCAAATTGGAAAATCTCTTCTGGTAGACTCTGCAAAGGGACATTTGGGAGCCCATTGAGACCCATGGTGAAAAACCAAATATTTCCAGATAAAAACTAGAAATAAACTATTAGTGAAACTGCTTTGTGATGTGCGAATTCACCTCACAGAATTAAACCTTTTTTAAAAAAATTAGTATGTTGGAAACCAACTTCTTGCAGAATTTGCGAAGGGATATTTGGAAGTCTATTGAGGACAATGGTGAAAATTCAAATATCCCCAGATAAAAACTACAAAGAAGGTATCTGTGAAAATGCTCTGTGATGTGTACATTCATCTCATAGACTTAAACCTTTCTTTTGATTCAGCAGGTTGGAAAGACCCCTCTGGTAAAATCTGTGAAGGAACATTTATGAGCTCATTGTGGTCTATGGTGAAAAACTGAATATCCACAGATAAAAACTAGAAAGAAGCTATCAGTGAAACTGATTTGTGATATGTGGATTCATCTCAATGAATTAAACTTTTGTTTTGATTCAGCAGGTTGGAAACACTCTTCTTGTAAATATGTGAAGGGACATTTGAGAGCACATTTACTTCTAAGGTGAAAAATCGAATGTCCCCAGATGAAAACTAGAAAGAAGCTATCTGTGAAACTTCTTTCTGATATGTGGAATAAGTTCACAGGATTAACCCTTCCTTTTGATTCAGAAGGTTGGAAACACTCTTTTGATCAAATCTGTGAGGGGACATTTTGGACTCATTGAGATATGTAATGAAAAACTGAATATGTCCTGATAAAAACTAGAATGAAGATATCTATGAAACTGCTTTATGATGTTTGGATTCATCTCATGGAGTTAAACTTTTCTTTTGATTCAGCATGTTGGAAACACTCTTCGAGTAGAATCTGTGAGGAAACACTTGGGAACCCTTTGAGGACTATGGTGCAAAACTGAACATACCCAGATAAAAACTAGAAAGTAGCAATCTGTGAAAGTGCTTTGTGATGTGTGGATTCATCTCACAGAGTTAAATCTTTGTTTTACTTCAGCAGCTTGGGAATACTTTTCTTGTAAAATTTGCAAAAAGACAGTAAGGACCTAGGGTTAAAAACCAGTATACTCATGTAAAAACTAGAAAGAAGCTCTCTGTGAAACTGCTTTGTGATGTGCCAATTCATCTCATGGAGTGAAACATTTCTTTCGATTTAGAATGTTGGAAACAAACTTATTATAGAATCTGTGAAGGGACATTTGAAAGCACTATGAGGATGATGGTGAAAATCCAGATATCTCCAGATAAAAACTTTAAAAAGCTCTCTGTGAAATTGCTTTGTGATGTATAGATTCATCCCACAGAGTTAAAATTGTCTTTTTATTCATCAGGTTGGAAACACTCTTCTGTTGGAATCCACAAATGGATATTTCAGAGCCCAATGCGGCCTTCAATGAAAAACCAAATATCCCCAGTTAAAAACTAGAAAGCAGCGACCAGTGAAACTGTTGTGTGATGTATGTATTCATCTCAGCGATTTAAACCTTTCTTCTGATTCAGCAGGCTGAAATCACACTTCTTGTAGAATCTGCAAAAGGTTATTTGGAAGCATATTGAGGCCTATGGAGAAACACCGAATACCCCCAAATAAAAACTAGAAAGAAGCTATCTGTGAAACTCCCTTATGATTTCTGCCTTATTATTCAGCAGGATGGAACAACTCTACTGGTAGAATCTGCGAAGGGACACCTAAAATTGCATTGAGGCCTATAATGAAAAACAAAATATCCTGAGAGAAAAACCTAGAAAGAAGTTATCTGTGAAATTGTTTTGTTATGTGTTGATTCATCTCTCAGAGTTAAAACTTTTTTGATTCAGCAGGTTGGAAACACTTTTTTTGTAGTATCTGTGAAGGGACATTTGGGAGCCCATTGAAACCTCTGGTGAAAAAGGGAATATTCCCAGATAAAAACTAGAAAGGAGCTATCTGTAAAACTGCTTTGTGATGTATTGATTCATCTCACAGAGTTAAACCTTTCTTTAGATTCAGCAAGATGGAAAAACTCTTTTTGTAGAATCTGTGAGGGGACATTTGAAGGCACATTGACACCTATTGAGAAAAACAGATATAGTCAGAGAAAAATTAGAAAGAAGCTATCTGTGAAACTGCTTTGTGACTTGTGGACTCATCTTGCAGAGATAAACCTTTCCTTTGATTCTGCAGGTTGGAAACACTCTTCTGGTATAATCTGCGAAGGGACATCTGCAAGCCCATTGAATCTATGGTGAAAAACGGAATATCCCCAGCTAAAAACCAGAAAGAAATTCTCTGTGAAACTGCTTTGTGATGTGTAGATTCATCTCACAAACTTAAACCTTTGTTTTGATTCAGCAGGTTGGAAACACTCTTCTTTAGAATCTGCGAAGGGACATTTGGGAGCATATCAACGACTAAGGTGAAAAACCAAATATCCCCAGATAAAATCTAGAAAATATCTATATGTGAAACTGTTTTTTGATGTATACATTCATCTCTGAGAAGTAAACCTTTCTGTTAATTCAGCAGGTTAAAGACACTCTTATTGGAGAATCTACAAAGGGACATTTGGAGCCCATTGAGGCATAAGGTGAAAAATAGAGTATCTGCAGATATGAACTAGAAAGAGACTGTCTGTGAAAATGCTTTGTGATGTGTGGATTCATATCACAGAGTTAAACCTTTCTTTTGATTCAGCAGGTTGGAAACATTCTTTTTGTAGAATTTGCAGAGGGATATTTTGGAGATCATTTAGTCCTATGGTGAAAATCCAAATATCCTCAGAAAAAAAAAAAAAAAAAAAAACTAGAAAGAAGCTATCATTGAAACTGCTATGTGATGTGTGCATTCATCTAACATAGTTAAACTTTTCTTTTGATTTAGCAGGTTGGAAATGCTCTTTTTGGAAAATCTGCAAAGGGATATTTGGGAGCCCATTAAGGCCTATGGGTTAAATCCAAATATCCCCAGATAAAAACTAGAAAGAAGCTGTCTGTATAACTGCTTTGTGATGTGTAAATTTACTTCACAGAGGTAAAACTGTGTTTTTGTTTGGCAGGTTTGTAGCACTATTTTAGAAGAATCTGCAAAGGGACATTTGGGAGCGCATTTATGCCTATGTTGAAAATCTGTATATCCCCAGATGAAAACTAGAAAGAAATTATCTGTGAAAAGGCTTTGATATGTATCGATTTATCTCTCAAAGTTAACCTTTCCTTTTGAAGCTGCAGGGTGGCAATACTTTTCTTGTAAAATCTCCGAAGGGACATATGGGAGCCCATGAGGCATACTGTGAAAAAGAGAATAATCCCAGTTAATAACAAGAAGCAAGTTATCTGTCAAAGAGCTTAGAGATGAGTGGATTCATCTTACAAAATTAAACCTTTCTTTTGATTCAACAAATTGGAAATACTCTTTTGGTAGAATCTGCAAAGAAAAATTTGAGAGTCCATTGAGGCCTATGGTAGAAAACTGAATATCCCTAGATAAAAACTAGAAAGAAACTCTCTGCAAATCTGCTTTGTGATGTGTGGATTCATTTCACAGAATTACACCTTTTTTTGATTCAGCAAGTTGGAAGCACTATTTTTATAGAAATTGCAAAGGGACATTTGGAAGCACATTTACACCAATGATGAAAAACTGATATCCTGATATAAAAACAAGAAAAAGTTGTGTGTGAAACTGCTTTGTGATATGTGGATTCATGTCACAGAGGCAAACCTTTGTTTTGCTTCACCAGGTTGGAAACACTCTTTTGATAGAACCTGTGAAGGGACATTTGGGTGCCCATGAGGCCAATGGTGAAAACAAGAATATCACCAGACAAAAACTGAAAAGAGGTATTTGTCAAACTGCTTTATGATGTGTGGATTCATCTCTCATAGTTAAAACTTCCTTTTGATTCCACAGGTTGGAAACACTCTTATTTTAGAATCTGTGAAAGACATTCGGGAGCACATAGCCAACTATTGTGAAAAACCAAACACACACAAAAAGAAAGAAAACTAGAAAGAAGCTATTTGTGAAACTGCTTTGTGATGTGTTGATTCTTGCCACAGAGTTAAACCATTGTTTTGATTGAGTAGGTTGTAAACATTCTCCTGGTAGAATCTGCAAAGTGACATTTGAAAGTCCATGAGGCCTATAGTGAAAAACCAAATATACCCAGAAAAAAACCAGAAAGAAGTTATCTGTGAATCTGCTTTGTGATGTGTGGATTCATCTCACAGAATGCAAGTTTCCTTTGATTCAGCACGCTGGAAACACTCTTCTGGTAGAATCTGCGAAAAGAAATTTGGAAGCCCATTGAGTCTTATGGTGAAAAATCGAATATTCTCAGTTAAAAACTGGAAAGAAGCTATATGTGAAAAGCTTTTTGATGTGTACATCCATCTCTTAGAGTTAAACCTTTTCTTTTTTTTTTTTTCAACAGGTTAGAAACACTCTTCTGGGAGAATCTGCGAAAGGACATTCAGGAATCCATTGAAGTCTATGGTGAAAAACTTATCATCCCCACAAAAAAAAAAATAAATAAATAAAAAAAAAAAATAATAATAATAATAATAATAATAATAAACTACCAGTGAAACTGCTTTGTGATGTTCAAATTCATCTCAGTGAGTTAAAACTTTCTCTTGATTCAGCAGGTTGAAAACACTCTTCTGGTAGTGTCTGCAAAAGGATATTTGGGAGCCCATTGAGGCCTACAGTGAATAATCGAATATTCTCAGATAAAAACTTGATAGAAGCTATCTGTGAAACTGCTTTGTGATGTGTGGATACAACTCACAGAGTCAACCTTTTCATTGATTCACCATGTTGGAAATACTCTTTCTGAAGTATCTGCGAAGTGATATTTGTTGAGCCCTTTGAGGCCAATAATGGAGAATTGAATTTCCCCAGTTAAAAACTATAAGAAAGCTATCTCTGTAACTGGTTTGTGATGTGTAGGTTCATCTCACAGAGATAAATATTACTTTTGATTCAGCAGGTTGGAATCACTCTTCTTGGAGAATCTGCAAAGGGACATTTTGGAATCCACTGATGCCTATGGTGAAAAACAGAATATTCCCAGATACAAACTAGAAAGCAGCTATCTGTGAAACTTTTAGATGTGTGGATTCGTGTCACAGAGATAACTTTTCCTTTTATTCAGCAGGTTGGAAATACTCTACTTGTAGAATCTGTGAAAGGATATTTGGGAGCCCATTGAGGACTACAATGTAAAACAGAATATCCCCAGGTAAAAAAAGAAAAAAGCTGCCTCCGAAACTGCTTTGTGATGTGAGGAGCCATCTGACAGAGTTCAACGTTTCTTTTGATTCAGCAAATTGGACACATTATGTTTGTAGAATCTTTGAAGAGATATTGGGAGCACATTGACATCTATGGTGAAAAACCAATATCCCCAAATAATAACTAGAAGGAAGCTATATGTGAAACTCCTTCATGATGTGTGGATTTGACTCACAGTGTTGAACTTTTTTTTTTTAATTCAGATTTGAAACATTCTTATTGTAGAATCTGTGAAGAAACATTTAAAAACCCATTCAGGCCTATAGTGAAAAAGTGAATCTCCCCAGATAAAAACTAGAAAGAAGCTCTATGTGAAACTGCTTTGTGATGTGTGGATTGATGTGTGGATTCGACTCACAGAGGTAAACCATTCTTTTGATTCAGCAGGTTGGAAACACATTTCCTGTGAAATCTGTGAAGAAACATTTGGGAGCCTATTTATTGAGGTTTTTGGTGAAAAACTGAATATTCCCAGATAAAAACTAGAAAGAAATTATCTGTGAAACTGCATTATGATGTGTGGATTCAACTTACAGACTTAAATGTATTTTGGGATTCAATAGGTTGGAAACAAACCTATTGTAGAATCTCTGAAGGGATAGTTGGGAGCCCACTGAGGCCTATGGTGACAAACCGAACATCTCCAGATAAAAACAAGAAGGAAGCTATCTTTAAAACTTCTTTCTGATGTGTATATTAATCTCACAGAACAAAACCTTTCTTTTGATTCAGCATCTTGGAAACACTCTTGCCATAGAATCTGCAAAGAGACATTTGGGAGCTTATAGTGTCCTATGGTGAAAAATCAAGCATCCCAGACAAAAACTAGAAAGAAACGATCAGTAATAACTGCTTTGTCATGTGTCAATTAATCTTACAGGGTTAAACCTTTTGTTTTATTCAACAGGTCAGGAACACTCTATTTGTAGAATCTGTAAAGAGACATTTGGAAGTCCATTCTGACCTATAGTGAAAAACTGATATCCCCAGATGAAAATTATAAAGAAGCTATCTGTGAAACTGCTTTGTGATGCATGGATTCAACTCAAGAGTTAAAATTTTCTTTTGATTCAGCAAGTTTGAAATACTCTTTTTGTAGAATCTATGAAGGGACATTTTGGAATCATTGAGGACTATGTTGAAAACCATAACATCCTTAGATAAAAACCATAAAAAAACTATCAGTGAAACTGTTTGTGATGTGTAAATTCATCTCTCATAGTTAAAATTTTATTTTGCTGCAGCAGAAAAGTTTTATTTTCTTTCTATCTTTGCTAGAAAGATAAATGAAGAGACATGTGGACAGGATGCACCCTCTTGTACTATGGCAAACTGAGCTAAACAACACAAAGGAAATCATTCGCACCTTCTTTATTCCCAAGTAATAAACATCCCAAATATCTATTGGGCATATATGATGTGCCAGGCTCCATGCTAAGCTCTTTACATAGAGTATCAGATTTAATCCTCCAGGCAGCCCTTTAGGGTGGGTAAGATTACTTTCAGCGTTTTACAGATGAAAAGATTAAAGTTCAGGGAGGTTCTGTAACACTTGGTAAGTGGTAAGTGGTGGAGCTGGAGTCCAGAACTCTGCTGAGCTCCATTCACTGAGCTATGCTCCTCTCCTCTCTCTGTCGTATTTTCCCTCCTTTTAAACAGAGCTGGACAATCTAGAAGGAAATATGAAAGCCTGCTTCAAATAAAACCAAGCAGTCAGTTTCTCTGGATATTGCCCCAAGTCCCTTAACTCTATAGATCTTAAGATGTCTTCATACCAGTGTTGTTGAACAGAAATATTCTGTAAGCCACATATGTAATTTAAAATTTTCTAGTAGTCACCTTAAAAAAGGAAAAAGCAACAATAATATATTTCATGTAAGCCACATATAAAAATATTATAATTTCATGTAATCATATAAAATTATTGAGATACTAGAAATAACTCGCTAGAAATACAGTACAGGACATCTTTTGTAATGCAGCAGATAGAGTGAAATGTAGTTCTACTGAACAATGAGGTTGTGATTAATGGGAAAAAATTATTTACTGCTTAAGTTTTACATTTTAAATTCACGTTTATTAAAATTGAATAAAAAACGTGAAAAAATAAAGAAAATACTCTTCTGGCAAAATCTGCCAAGGAATATTTGGAAGCCCATTGAGGCCTATGGTAAAAACCAGAATTTATCCAGATAAAAACTTGATAGAAGCTGTGAAACTGGTTTGTGATTTGTGGATTCAACTCACAGAGTAAAACCTTTCTTTTGATTCAGCAGGTTGAAAATCCTCTTCTTGTAGAATCTGAGAAGGGACATTTGTTGAGATTTTTGAGGCTTATGCTGAAAAACTGAAAGTCCTCAGTTAAAAACTAGAAGAAAGCTATCTGTGTAACTGCTTTATGATGTGGGGATTCATCTCACAGAGATAAACGTTTCTTTTGATTCGGCAGGTTGGAAACACTCTTATTGTAAAACCTGCAAAAGAATACTTGGGAGCCCATTGAGGCCTATGATGAAAAAGTGAATATACCCAGATACAAACTAGAAAGAAGCATCTGAGAAACTGCTTTGTGATGAGTGGATTTGCCACGAGGAGGTAAACTTTATTTTTACTCAGCAGGTTGGAAACACTTTATGTGTAGTATTTGAGAAGAGACATTTTGGAGCCCATTGTGGCCTATGATGAAAAAATAAATCCCAGATAAAAACTAGAAAAAAGTTCTCTGTGAAACTGCTTTGTGATTTGTGGATACAATTCACAGAGCTAAAATATTATTTTCATTCAGCAAGTTGGAAACACTTTGTAGAATCGACAAAGTGGTATTTGGGAATACATTGACACCAAATGGTGAAACACATGAATACCCAGATAAAAACTAGAAAGAAGTTATCTGTGAAACTGTTTGTGATGTGTGTATTCATCTCACTGAGATAAACTTTTGATTCAGTAGGTTGTAAACACTCTTCTTATAGAATATGCAAAGAGACATCTGAAAGCCAAATGAGGCCTATGGTGAAAAAGTGAATACCCTTAGATAAAAATTGGAAACAAGCTATCTGTGAAACTGTGATGTGTGGATTCATCTGTCATAGATAAAGCTGCCTTTTGATTCAGCAGGTTACAAGCACTCTTCTTGTGGAATCTGTGAAAAGACATCTGAGAGTCTTTTGAGGCTTATGGTGAAAAACTGAATATGCCCAGATGAAAACTGGAAAGCAACTATCTGTGAAACTTTTTTGTGATGTGTGGATTCATTTCATATAAGTAAACACTTCTTTCTATTCAGCAGGCTGGAATCACTCTTTTAGAGAATCTGTGAAGACACATTTGGGAACCCATTGAAGCCTATGGTGGAAAACTGATAACCTTAGATAAAAACTCGAAAGAATCTATGTCTTACTGCTTTGTGATGTGTGGATTCATTCCACAGAGTTAAACCTTTCTTCTCAAACAGCAGGTTGGAAACACTCTTCTTGTAGCATCTGTGAAGGCACATTTGGGAGCCCTTTGAGGCCTATGGTGAAAATCCAAATATTTCCAGGTAAAAACTGGAAGAAGGCGACCTATGAAACTGCTTTGTGATGTGTGGTTTAATTTGACAGAGTTAAATCTTTCTTTTCATTCAGCAGGTTGGAAAAAGCCTTCTTGTAGAATCTAAAAAGAATATTTGAAAGCTTTTTGAGGCTTGCAGTGAAATACCTAATATCCACTGAATAAAAACTAAAATGAAGCTATCTGTGGAACTATATTGTTATGTGTGCATTCATCTCTAAGTGAAAACCTTTCTTTTGATTCAGTAGGTTGGAAACTCTCTTCTTACAGAGTCTGCAAATGGACATTTGTGAGTCCATTGAGGCCTATGGTGAAAGATCAAATATCCCCAGATAACAACTGCAAAGAAGCAACCTGTGAAACTGCTTTGTGATTCATCACACAGAGTTAAGTCATTTTTGAAAATTCAGCAGATTGAAACACTCTTTTTGTACAATCCGTGAAGGGACATTGGGGCAAATTGAGGCTTATGATGAAAAACCTAATATCCCCAGATAAAAACTAGAAAGAAGTTATCTGTGAAATTTTTTATGATGTGTGGATTCCTCTCACAGAGTTAAACAATTCTTCTGATCAGCAAATAAGATATCCTCTTCTGGTAGATTCTGCAAAGAGAAATTTGGGAGCTCATTGAGGCTTATGGTGAAAAACTTGATATCCCCAGACCAAAACTAGACAGAAGCAATCTGTGAGACATCAGCTTTGTGATGTGTGGATTCATCTCACAGAGTTAAAGTTTGATTTTTATTCAGCAGGTCAGAAACACTCTGTTTGTAGAACCTGCCAAGTGATATTTGGGAACCCATTGAGGTCTATGGTGAAAAACCAAAAATCCCCAGATGAAAACTAGAAAGAAGCTATCTGTGAAAGTGTTTTGTGATGTGTGGATTCATTTCACAGAGTTAAACCTTTCTTTTGATTCAGAAGGTTGGAAACCCTCTTCTGGTAGAGCTTACAAAGGGACATTTGTCGGCTTTTTGAGTAGTATGGTAAAAAATCTAACATCCCCAGATAAAAACTAGAAATTAGCTCTTTGTGAAAATGTTTTTTATGTATGCATTCATTTCTAAAAGGGAAACTTTTATTTTGAGTCAGCAGGTTGGAAACACTCTTTTTGTACAGCCTTCAGAGGGACAATTGGGAGCCCATTGATCCTATAGTCAAAAACTGAATATCACTAAATAAAAAGGAGCAAGAAACTATCTGTGAAACTTCTTTATGCTATGTGGATTCATCTCACAGAGTTAAACCATTCTATTGGTTCAGCAGCTTGGAAACACTCTTATGGTAGAATCTACAAAGGTACATATGGAAGCCCATTGAGACTTAAAGTGAAAAACTGAATATCTCCAGATGAAAACTAGAAAGAAGCTATATGTAGAACTGCTTTGTGATGTCTGGATTCATCTCAGAGTGTTAAACCTTCATTTTGTTTCAGCAGGTTGGAAACACTCTATTTGTAGAATCTGCCAAGGAAAAATTAGGAGCGCGTTGAGGCCTATGGTGAAAAACTGAATATGCCAACATAGAAACTAGAAAGAAGCTCACTGTAAAACTTCTTCAAGATGCGAGGATTCAACCGACAGAGTTAATCCTTCATTTTGATTCAGCAGGTGGGAAACACTCTTCTTGTAGAATCTATGAAGGGACATTTGGGAGCCCTTTGAGGCCTATGGGGAAAAATGGTATATCCCCGAATAAAAACTAGAAAGAAGCCATCTGTGAACCTGCTTTGTGATGTGGGGATTCATCTCAGAGAGTTCAACCTTTTGATTCAGCAGGTTGGTTTCACTTTTCTTATAGAAACTCCGAGGGTAAAATTCAAATCCCATTATGGCCTGCAGTGAAAAACCAAGTATCTTCAGATAACAAAAAGGAGGAAGCTATCTGTGAAACTGCTCTGTAATATGCAGATTCATCTCACAGAGTTAAACCTTTGTTTTGATTCAGCAGGTTGGAAGCACTCTTCTGGTAGAATGTGCGAAGAAACATTTGTGAGTCAATTGTGGCCTATGGTGAAAAAAACAAATATTCCCAGATTAATACTAGAAAGAAGCTCCCTGTGAAACTGCTTTGTGATGTGTGGATTCATCTCACAAAGTTAAACCTTTGTTTTGATTCAACAGGTTGGAAACACTCTTCTTGTAGAACCTGCGAATGTACATTTGGGAGCACACATAAGCCAAAGATAAAAAACTGAATATCCCCAGATAAAAATTAGAAAGAAGCTCTATGTGAAACAGCTCTGTGATGTGTGGATTCAACTCAACAGAGTTAAACCTTTATTTTGATTAAGCAAGTTGAAAACACTTTTCTTGTAGAATCTCTGAAGTGGCATTTGCGATACCATTGAGGCCTGTGGTGAAAAACCAAATATCCCCAGATAAAAAGTAGAAAGAAACTATCTGTGAAACTGATTGTGATGTGTGGATTCATCTTACAAAGTTAAATCTTTTCGTTGATTCAACAGTTTGAAAACACTCTTCTTGTAGAATCTGTGAAGGCATACTTGGGAGCACATTAAGGTCTAAAGTAAAAAACTGAATATCTTCAGATAAAAACTAGAAAGAAGCTATCTATGTAACTGCTTTGTAATGTGTGGATTCAACTCACAAAGTTAAACTTTCTTTTGATATAGCAGGTTGGAAGCAAACTTGTTTTAGAATTTTTGAACAGACATTTGGGAGCAATTTGAGGGCTATGATGAAAAACCAAATACCGCCAGATAAAAACTAGAAAGAAGCTATGTGTGAAACTGCTTTGTGATGTGTGGATTTATCTCACAAAATTAAACATTTCTTTTGATTCAGCACGTTGGAGCCACTCTTCTGGTAGAATCTGCAAAGGGACATTTTGAAGTCCATCGAGGCCTACAATGAAAAACGAATATTCCCAGAAGAAATCTATAAAGAAGCTGTCTGTGAAACTGTCTTGTGATGTGTGAATTCATCTCACAGAATAAAACCTTTCTTTTTATTTGGAAGATTGGAAACACTCTATTTGTAAACTCTCCAAAAGGACATTTGGGAGCCCATTGAGTACTATGGTGAAAAACCGAATATCTCCAGATAAAAACAAAACAAAACAAAACAAAAGCTGTCTGTAAAACTGTTTCTTGATGTGTGGATTTATGTCACAGAGTTAAATCACTCTTTTGATTCAGCACGTTGGAAACAATCTTTTCACAGAATCTGTGAAGAGACATTTAGGAACACATTGAGGCCTATGGTGAAAACAGATACTCTGAGAGAAAATCTACAAGTAAGCTATTTGTGAAACTGGTTTGTGATTTATGGATTCATCTTACAGAGATAAAACTTTCCTTTGATTCAGCAGGTTGAAACACTCTTCTGGTAGAATAATCAAAGCAACATCTAAAAGCATATTAAGGCCTATGGTGAAAAACAGAATAATCCCAGATAAAAAGTAAAAAAAAAAAAATCTGTGAAACTGCTTTGTGATGTGTGATTTTATGTTGCAGAATTAAACCTTTCTCTAGATTCAGCAGGTTGTAAAGACTCTTTTTGTAAAATCTGTGAAGGAACATTTGGGAACACATTGAAACCTATGGTGAAAAAGAGAACATCACCAGAAAAAAAGTAGAAAGAAGCTCTCGGTGAAACTGCTTTGTGATGTGTGGATTCAACTCACAGAGTTAAAACTTTATTTTGATTCACCATTTTGGAAACACTCTTCTTGTAGAATCTGTGATGGGACATTTGGGAGTTCACTGAGGCCTATTGTGGAAAAAAAAAAATCCCCAGATAAAACTATAAATAAAATACCTATGAAACTGCTTTGTGATGTGTGGATTCATCTCACAGAGGTAAACCTTTCTCTTGGTTCAGAAGGTTGTAAAAATAACTTGTTGTATAATCTGCAAAGTGAAATTTGGGAGCCTGTTGAGGCCTACAGTGAAAAACAGAATATACCCAGAGAAAAACTGCAAAGAACCTACCTATGAAAATGCTTTCTGTTGTGTTGATTCATCTTACAGAGTTAAACCTTTCCTTTGATTAAGCAGGTTGAAAGCAAACATCTTGTAGAATCTGCTACAGGATATTTGAAAGCCCATTGAGGCCTAGGGTGGAAAATTAAATATCCACAATAAAAACTAGAAGGAAAGTATCTGTGAAGCTGCTTTGTGACGTGTGGATTCAACTCACAGAGTTAAAACTTTCTTTTTATTCAGTTGGAGGGAAACATTCTTTTAGTTAGAATCTGTGAAGGGACTTTTAGTAGCAAATTGAGGCCTTTGGTTAAAAAATCAGAATATGCCCAGATAAAAACTAGAAAGAAGCTATCTGTGAAACTGCTTTGTGATGTGTGAATTCATCTCACAGAGTTAAACTTTTCTTTTGGTTCATCAGGTTGGAAACACTCTTCTGTTATTATCTGCAAAGGGACTTTTGGTAGCCCACTGAGGCCTGGGGTGAAAAACCAAATATCCCTAGATAAAGAGTAGAAAGAAGCTACCTGTGAAACTGCTTTGTGATGTGTGGATTCATCTCACAGAGTTAAATCTTCTCTTCATTCAGCAGGTTGGAAAGACTCTATTTGTATAATCTGCAAAGTGACTTTTTGGAGCAAATTGACACCTATTTTGAAAAATTGAATATTGCCACATAAAACTAGAAAGAAGCTATCCATGAAACTGCTTTGTGATGGGTGGATTCGTCTCTCACAGTTAAACATTTCTTTTGACTCAATAGGTTGAAAATCCTCTTCTTGTAGAATCTGCGAAGGGACATTTGGGATGGCTTTGTGGCTTTTGGTGAAAAGTAGACTATCCCTATAAAAAAAACTAGAAAGAAGCTATCTGTGAAACTGATTTGTGATGTGTGGATTATTCTAAAAAACTTTAACCTTGCTTTCATTCAGCAGGTGGGAAACACTCTTCTGGTTGAATCTGCGAAGGGTCTTTGGGACTACATTGAGGTCTATGGTGAAAGACAGAATGTCTCCAGATAAAAACTAGAAAGCAGCTATCAGTGAAACTGCTTTGTGATGTGCAGATTCATCTCACATAGTTAAACCTTTCTTTTTATACAGCAGGTTGGAAACACTCTATTTGTGGAATCTGTGAAGGAACAAGTGGGAGCCCATACAGGCTTATGGTGAAAAACAGAATATGCTCAGATTAAAACTAGAAAGAAGGTATGTGTGGAACTGCTTTGTGATGCCTGGATTCATCTCACAGAGTTAAATCTTTCTTTCAATTGAGCAGGTTGAAAAGCAACTCTTTTTGTAAAATCTGCAAAGGGATATTTGGGAACACATTGCTGCCTATGGTGAAAAATCCAAATATCCCCAGATGAAAACTAGAGAGAAACTATCTGTGAAACTGCTTTGTGATGTGTCGATTCATCTCACACAGAGTCTGCCAAGGGGCGATTAGGAACACATTGAGGCCTTATTTTAAAAAGCCAATATACCATTATAAAAACAAGAAGGAAACTCCCTATGAAACTGCTTTAGGATGTGTCAATTCAGGTCATAGGGTTAAACCTTTATTTTGATTCAGCAGGTGTCAAACACTCTTCTGGTAGAATCTGTGAAGGGACGTTTGGGAGCCCATTGTGGACTATGGGTAAAAACCATATATCCCCAGATAAAAAGTAGAAAGAAGCTATCTTTGAACCTGCTTTGTGGCGTGGGGATTCATCTCAGTGAGTTAAACCTTTCTTTTGATTTAACAGGTTGCAATCACTCTTCTTACAGAATCTACAAGGGAATAATTAAGATCCCATTATGGCCTATGGTGAAAAACCGAATATCTTCAGATAAAAACTAGAAAGAAGCTATCTGTGAAACTGCTTTACAATGTGTAGATTCATCTCCAGAGTTAAACCTTTGTTTTGTTCAGCAGTTTGGAAATACTTTTCTGGTAGAATCTGCAAAGAAACATTTGTGAGCCAATTTTGGCCTGTGGCAAAAAAAATCAAATATCCCCAGATAAATACTAGAAATAAGCTCTCTGTGAAATAGCTTTGTGATGTGTGGATTCATCTCACGAAGTTAAACCTTTGTTTTGATTCAGCAGTTTGGAAACAATTTTCTTGTGAAAATTGCAAACATACATTTGAAAGCACATATAAGCCTCTCCTGAAAAACAGAACATTCCATAATAAAAGCTGGAAAGATGATGTCTGTAAAACTTCTTTGGGATACATGAATTCAACGCATAGAGTTAAGCCTTTCTTTTGATTCATCGTGTTGGATACAAACTTCATGTAGAATCTGTGAAAGGATATTTGGAAGCCCATTGAGGGCTCTGGTGAAAAACCGAATATTCCCAGATAAAAACTACAAAGAAGCTGTCTGTGAAACTACTCTGTGGTGTGTGGATTCATCTCACAGTGTTAAACCTTTATTTTTAACTCAGAAATTTGGAAACACTCTCTTCTTAGAATCTGCAAAGGGATATTTGGGAGCACATTACCTCCTGTAGTGGAAAACCAAAAAATTCCAGATAAAAACTAGAAATAATCTATCCATAAAACTACCTTGTGATGTGTGGATTCATCCCACAAAGCTAAATGTTTCTTCTTATTCAACTGGTTGGAAACCCTCTTCTGGTAGAATCTGCAAAGGGACATTTGTAAGCACACTGAGGCCTATGGTGAAAAACAAAATGTACCCAGATTAAAACTGGATAAAAGCACTCTGTGAACCTGATTTGTGATTTGTGGATTCATCTTACAGAGCTAAACCTATCTTTTGATATAGCAGGTTAAAATCACTCCTCTGGTAGAATCTGCATTGGGACATTTTGGAGCATATTGATGTCTTGGTTGAAAACCTGAATATTCCCAGAAAAAATTAGAAAAAAGTTATCTAAAAAACCGTTTTGTGATTCATGAATTCAACTCACAGAGTTAAATTTTTTTGGATTTAGTTGATTGAGAAAAAACTTTTTGTAGAATCTGTGAAGGGACACTTGAAAGACCATTGAGGACAAGAATAGTGATGAGTGGTGAAGAATGAAATATTTCCAGATAAGAAGGAGAAAGAAGCTTTCTGTGAAACTGCTTTGTGATGTGTGGATTCAACTCACAGAGATAAACTTTTCTTTTGATTCAGCAGGTTGGAAACACTTTTCCTGCAGAATTTGCAAGAAACATTTAGGAGTCCATTAAGGCCTCCAGTGAAAAACACCATATCCCCAGATAAAAACTGGAAAGAAGCTATCAGTGAAACTTCTTTGTGATGTGTGGATTCAACTCACAAGGTTAAACTTCCATTTTGATTCAGCAGGTTGGAAACACCCTTCTTGTAAAATCTGCAAAAGGACATGAAGGACCCAAAGAGGCCTATGGTGAAAAACTGAATATCCCCAAATGAAAAGCAGAGAGAAGCTGTCTGTGGAACTGCTTTGTGAAGTGTGGAGTCATATAACACAGTTAAACTTTTGTTTTGATTCAGCAGATTGGAAATCCTGTTCTAGTAGAATTGGTGAAGGGACATTTGTGATCCCATTGAGGTCTATAATGAAAACAGAATATTCTCAGATAAAAACTATAAGAAAGCTATTTGTGAAACTGCTTTGTGATGTGTGGATTAATCTGAGAGAATGAAGACATTATTTTGATTAAGCACGTTGCAAACACTTTTTTTTTTTAGAATCTGTGAAGGGCTATTTGAGAACACATTGAGGCCTATGATGAAAAACTGAATGTGCCCATATAAAATGTAGAAGGAAACTAAACTGTTTTGTGATGTTGGATTTATCTCACAGAGTTAAACATTTATTTTAATTCAGTAGGTTGTAATCACTCTTCATGTAGAATCTGCGAAGGGACATTTGTGAGCACATTGATGTCTTGAGTTAAAACTGTGTATCCCCAGATAAAAACTAGGAAGAAGCTATCTGTGAAACTGCTTTGTGAAGTGTGGATTCATCTCACAGAGTTAAACCTTTCTCTTGCATCAGCAGGTTAGAAATACTCTTCTGATAGAATCGCAAAGAGGCATTTTATAACCCATTGTGGCCTATGGTGAAAAACCTAATATCTTCTGATAAAAAAAATAGAAAGAAGGTCTCTGTGAAACTGCTTTGTGGTGTGATATTCAATTCACAGAGTTAAACCTTTATTTTGATTCAATGGGGTGAAAACACTCTTCTTGTAGAATCTGTGAAGGGACATTTAAGAGCCCATTGAGGTTTATGCTGAAAAAGCGAACATCTTCAGATAAAAAGTAGGAGGAAGCTATCTGTGAAACTGCTTTTGATGTGTGGATTCATTTCACAGAGACAAAAATATCTCTTGATTCAGTAGTTGGGAAAGACTTTTTTTGTTGAATCTGCAAAGGGACATATAAGAGCACATTGATGCCTATGGTAAAAAATAGAATAAGCCCAAATAAAAACAAGAAAGAAGCTATCTGTAAAACTGCTTTGTGGTACGTGAATTCATCTAACATTGTTCAACTTTTATTTTGATTCAGCAGGTTTGAAACACTCTTCTTGTAGAATCTGCGAAGAGACATTTGGGAGCATATTGATGCCTACAGTGAAAAACCGAATCTCACCAGATAAACACTGGAAAGAAGCTATCTGTGAAACTGCTTTGTGATGTGTCAATTCAGCTAACCTACTTGAAACTTTCTTTTTATTTAGCAGCATGGAAACAAACCTCTTGTCGAATGTGCGAATGGACATTTGGGGGCAAATTGAGGCCTACAGTGAAAAATGGAATGTCCCCAGATAAAACCAGAAAGAAGCTATCTGTCAAACTGCTTTGTGATGTGAGGATTCATCTCACAGAGTTAATTCTGTGAGATGAAAGATTCATCTCAGTGAGTTAATTCTGCGAGATGAAAGATTCATCTCACCTTTCCTTTTATTAAGCAGTTTGAAAACATTCTTATCGTAGAACCTGTGAAGGGACATTTGGGATCCCATCGAGGCCTATGTTAAAAAATGAATATTCCTAGATAAAAACTATAAAGAAGCTATCTGTGTAACTGCTTTGTGATGTGTGGATTCAGCTAACAGATTCAAACCTTTCCTTTGATTCAGCAGTTTGGAAACACTCTTTTCATAGAATCTGTGAAAGGACATTTGGGAGCACATTGACGCCTAGGGTGAAAAACCATATTTATCCAGATAAAAACTAGAAAGAAGCTACATAAGAAACTGCATTTTGATGTCTGGATTCACCTCAAAGAGTTAAACTTTTCTTTTTATTCAGTAGGATGGAAACACTGTATTTATCAAATCTGTGAAGGGACATTTGGGAGGCCATTGAGGTCTATGGTGAGAAATGCAATATCCTCAGATAAAAACTAGTATAAATACATCTGTGAAACTGCTATTTAATTTGTTTTTACATTTCACAGAGTTAAAACTTTTTTTTAATTCAGCAGTTTGTAAACCCTCTTCTGGTAGAATCTGTGAAGGGACATTTGTGAGTCCATTGGGGCCTATGGTGGAAAACAGAATATTCTCAGTTAAAACTAGAAATAATCTCTCTGGGAAACAGCTTTGTGATGCATTAAATCAACTCACAGAGTTAAACCTTTATTTTGATTCCACAGGTTGAAAACAGTCTATTTGTAGAATCTACAAAGGGATGTTTTGTAGCCCTTTGAAACCTACAACAAAAAAACAAATATCCCCAGATAAAAAGTAGAAAGAAGCTATCTGTAAAATTTCTTTTTAATGTGTGTACTCATCTCACAGAGTTAAACGTTTCTTTTGATTCAGCATGTTGGAAATACTCTTCTTGTAAAATCTGCGAAGGGATATTTGGGAGGCAATTGATGTCTGTGGTGAAAAACAGAATATCCTTCGATAAAAACTAGAAAGAATCTATTTGTGAAACTGCCTTGTAATGAGTGGATTCATCTCACAGACGTAAACATTTATTTTTATTCAGCAGAATGGAGACACTTCTCTCGTAGAGTCTACAAAGAGACATTTGTGAGCCAATTGAGGCCTATGGTGAAAAATGGAATATCCTCAGATAAAAACTAGTAAAAAGCTCTCGGTGAAATGTTTTGTGATGTGTGGATTCATCTCACAGAGTTAAACATTTCTCTTGATTCAACAGGTTGGAAACACTCTTCCTGTAGAATCTGTGAAGGTACATTTAAGATACCATTGAGGTCTATGGTGAAAATCCAAATATCCCAACTTAAAAAGTATAAAGAAGCTATCTGTGTAACTGCTTGCTGATGTGTGGATTCAACTCAGAGCTAAGCCTTTCTACTGATTCAGCAGGCTGGAAACACTCTTTTTGTAGAGTCTGCAAAAACCCAAATATCCTCA